>NC_089755.1:19430846-19435846 GCF_040412425.1 Macrobrachium rosenbergii
AATAAAAAATACATATGTAAAAATAAATAAATAAACAAAAATAAATAAATAAAAATAAATAAATAAATAAAAGTTAATAAATAAGAATAAATGAATAAACAAAAATAAATGAATAAATAAATAATCAATAAATAAATAGAAATAAATGAATACAAATTAAATAAATAAATAAATAAAAATAAATGGAAATAAATAAATAAAAATAAATAAATAAATGATAAAATAAAACAAATAAATATAAATAAAAAAAAATAACTAAATAAATAATAATAAATAAATAAATATATAAAAATAAATAAATAAATAAAAATAAATAAATGAAAATTAAAGAAAATAAATAAATAAAAACAAATAAATAAAAATAATAAATAATAAGGATTAATAAATGAAAATAAAAAAAATTAATGAATAGAAAATAGATCAATAAAAATAAAAGAAAATAAATAAATAAAAATATATAAAAACAAAAATAGAAAAACAAAAATAAATGAAAATAAATAAATAAAACTAAATAAAGTAATAAAAATAAATAAGAATAAATAAAGAAATAAAATAAATAAGTAAATTGATAAATAAAAATAAATGAAAATAGAAAAAAATAAAAATATTATAAATAAGAAAGAAAGAAACATAAATAAATAAAAAAAATGTAAAAATAAATAAATAAATAAATAAAACCATTAAAAAATCAATAAATTAAAACAAATAAATACAAATAAATAAATAAATAAAAATCAAATAATTAATTTTTAAATAAATAAATAAAAAAATAAATAAAAATTATTTAAACAAATAAAAAAAATTTTTAAATAAAAAAATAAATAAAATTTTTAAAATAAAAATAAAATAAATAAAAATAATTTAAAAATATATTTAAATAAAAATAAAAAAATAAATAAAAAAATAAATACGAATAAAAAATAAAATAAATATTTAAAATTTTTAAAAATAAATAAAAAAAATAATTAAATAAAAAATAAAAATAAATAAATAAAAATAATTAAATAAATTTAATAAATATTTAAAATAAATAAATAAAAAAATAAATAAATAAATTTATTTATTTAAATAAATTTATTTAAATAAATAAATAAATAAATAAATAAATAAATAAATAAATAAATAAATTTAAAATTAAATAAATAAAAAAATAAATTTAAAATAATTTATTTAAAATT
Source organism: Macrobrachium rosenbergii (assembly GCF_040412425.1). Taxonomy (NCBI): domain Eukaryota; kingdom Metazoa; phylum Arthropoda; class Malacostraca; order Decapoda; family Palaemonidae; genus Macrobrachium; species Macrobrachium rosenbergii. The sequence goes on from NC_089755.1 coordinate 19,432,025, forward strand.
TAATAAAAAAATAAAAAATAAAGATAAGTAAATAAAAAGTAAATAAATAAATGAGAATAAATTAAAATAAAAAATAAATAAATAAAAATAAATTAAAAAATACATAAAAATAAAGTAAAATAAATAAATAAAAAGTAAATAAAAATACATAAAAGTAAATTAAAATAAAGAAAAACGTACATAAAAACAAATTAAAATAAGGAAATAAAAAATAAATAAATAAATAAAATTAAAAAATAAATAAATAAAAATAAATAAATAAATAAAAATAAATAAATAAATAAAAATAAATAAATAAATAAATAAATAAATAACAATAAATAAATAAAAATAAATAAATCAATTATATGTATTTTTTTTTATATTTTTCTATTCATTTATTTATTTTATTCTATTTATTTATGTTTATCTATTTACTAATTTTTATTTTTTCATTTCTTATATACTGTAATTATTTAATTTTTTTAATTTTTTATTTTTAATTATTCATTTCTTTCATGTTATTTATTTCTATATTTTTTATTTAGTTATTTTTATTTATTTTCATTTATTTACATATTTATTTTCATTTATTTATTTATTTTTATTAATTTACTTTTATTTATTTATTTATTTTTATTTATTTATTTGTTTTTTATTTATTTATTTTTATTTATTTATTTATTGTTTTATTTATTCTTTTTAATTTATTTTTTTATTTATTTATTCTAATTTCTTTATCTATTTTTTTATTTTTTTATTTTTTTAAATTATTTTATTTATTTATTTTTATTTATTTATTTACTTATTTATTTATTTATTTTATTTATTTATCCCTATTCTTTTATTTTCATTTATTTATTTATTAATCTTTATTTATTTATTTATTTATTTATTTATTTATTTATTTATTTATTTATTTATTTATTTATTTATTTATTTATTAATTTGTTTCATTTATTTTTTTATTTATTTTTATTCATTTATTTTTTATTTTTATTTATTTATTTATTTTCATTCATTTATTGTATTTTTATTTATTTATTTTATTTATTTACTTTATTTATTTATTTATTTTTCAATGTTTTTATTTATTTATTTTATTTATTTATTTATTCTTTATTTATTTATTTTTTATTGATTTTTTTTTATTTAGCCCTATTATTTTTTCATTTATTTATATATTAATCTCTATCTATTTATTTATTCATTAATTTGTTTCATTTATTATTTTATTTTTATCTATGTATTAATTTTTATTTATTTATTTTTTTATTTATTTGTTTTTTGTTTATTATTTATTTATATTTTTCATTATTTATTTTTATTTCTTTATTTATTTTTATTTAATTATTTATTTATATTTATTTATTTATTTATATTTATTTATTTATTATTTTTCATTTTATTTTTTTATTTATTTAAATTTTTTTATTTATTTATTTTTATTTATTTTTATTAATTTTTTTATTTATATTTATTTTTATTTCTATATTTATTTATATTTATTCATTTTTAATTATTTTTTTATTTATTTATTTTTATTTTCAGTTGTTTATTATTATTTTTTTTATTTTTTTATTTATTTGTTTTTATTTATTTAATTTCATTTATTTTTTATATTTATTTTTATTTAATTATTGATTTTTATTGCTTTATTTATTTTCATTATTTAATTTCTTTTATTTATTTATTTTTATTTATTTTCACTTATTTTTATTTATTTATTTTCTATTTATCTATTATTATTCATTTTTATTTATTTAATTAGGATTATTTTTTATTTATTTGTTTCCATTTATTTTTACTAATTTATTTATTTATTTTATTAATTTTTATATTACTTTTTATTTAAATATTTTTATTTATACATTCTATTTTATTTCTATTTATTTATTTATTAATTTTGTTATTCATTATCTTTATTTATTTATTGATATTCATTTATTTTCATTTATTAATTTTTATTTATTTATTTTTATTTATTTATTAATTTTATTTATTGATTTTTATTTAATTTTTCTTTATTTATTTTTATTTATTTACTATTATTTTTTAAATGTATTTTTTATTTTTTTATATATTTGCATTTATTTAATTTCATTTATTTCCATTTATTAATTTCTTCATTTTTATTCATTTAATTTAATTTATTTTTATTTATTTATTTTTATTTAATTGTTTATTTTTATTTTTTTATTTTTTTATTATTTTTATTTCTTATTTAATTATTGGTTTATATTTATTTATTTATTGATTTTTATTTTTATTTTTTATTTTATTTTTCATCTATTTATTTTTATTTGTTTATTTTTTTATTTTTTATTTTTTTTTATATTATTTTATTAATATAATAATTCTTTTATTATTTTTATTTATTTATTTATTTTTATTCATTTTCTTATTTTGTTTATTTTTTATATTTTTATTTTTTTTAAATTATTAATTTATATTTATTTATTTATTTTTATCTATTTGTTCTGATTTATTGATTTAATTTTTTATTTTTTTATTTTCATGTATTTATTTTCATTTATTTTTTTCTATTTATTTATTTATTTATTAATTATTTATTTATTTATTTATTTATTTATTTATTTATTTATTTATTTATTTATTTATTTATTTATTTATTTATTTATTTATTTATTTATTTTTATTTTTATTTATTTATTTATTTATTTATTTATTTATTTATTATTTTTATTTATTTATTTATTTTTTTCATTTATTTTTTTTTATTTATATTTTTTATTAATTTTTTTATTTATTTTTTTTTCATTTATGTGTTTATTTATTTTTATTTATTAATTTTTATTTATTTATTCTTATTTCTTTATATTTATTTATTCTTATTTATTAATTTTTATTTATTTATTTTATATATTTATTTTTTCTATTTCTTTATTTATTGTTATTTGTTTTTACTCATTTATTTTTTTATTTAGTTTCATTTATTTTTATCTATTTATTTTGATTCATTTATTTTCATATATTTATTTATTTTTAATTATTTTTTATTTTTCTTTATTTATTTATTTTTTATATACTTTTATTTATTTATTTTTATTTTTTATTTATTTATTTTCAATTTACTTATTTTATTTATTGTTGTTGTAATTTATTTTTCATTTATTTTTATTTATTTATTTTAATGAATTTATTTTTATTTTTATTTTTATTCATTTTTTTATTTTTTTTATTTTATGTATTTTTTTTATTTATTTTTGATTTTTATTTTTATTTATTTATTTAAATTTATTCTCATTTATTTATTTTTTTATCTTTATTTATTTATGTATTTTTATTTATTTTTTATTTTTAATTTTTATTTGATTATTTTAATTTATTTTTATTTATTTATTATTTTTAAATTTTTATTAATCTATTTTTATTTTTTTATTTATTGATATATTTTTATTTATCTATTTGTTTTTTATTGATATGTTTATCTTAATTTATTTATTTCTCTATTATTATTTATGTATTTATTTTTATTTATTTATTTTTCATTTATTTATTTGTATTTTATTCATTTATTTTCGTTAATTTATTTATTTATTTTCATTTATTTTATTTATTTCTTTTCATTTATTATTTATTTATTTTTATTGATTTATTTATTTATATTTCTTTATTTATCTATTTTTATTTTATTATTTATTTTTATTTACTTTCATTTATTTTTTATTGACTTTTATTTATTTTTTTATTTTTTTATTTACTTATTTTTCTTTATTTAATGTTATTTTTTTGTTTTTTTATTTATTTGTTTTTCATTTATTTATTTTTGTTTATTTATTTCTTCTTATTTATTTATTTATTTATTTTCATATATTTTTG
>NC_089755.1:19440846-19443346 GCF_040412425.1 Macrobrachium rosenbergii
GTAAAAAATCAACTTCAAAAATCTCCTAAAAAATTGGGAAAATAACTGTTGCATAAGAACTTTCAGAAAATATTTAAATTTTGAATACAATATTTTTTTTTTTTTTTAATTTTCCATCTTTATGATCAATGAATTTAGTTTAACTTTTACAGATATATTCTTATAACCTGAGTAAAAAAAAAAACGAAAAATAATAAAAAAATCAAAAAAAATTTCAAAAATCAATTAAAAAACATTCATGATTTAAATACAAAAATCAATTTAAAATCATTATAAAAGGAAAAATAAATAAAAAGTAAATGTTAAAAAAATCATTAAAAAAATAAATAAATTAAATAAAGGTTTCAGTCAAAAATCATTTAAAAATCAATTTCAATACAATATTTTTTGGAGTTTTGCCTTCTTTTTGATGAATAATTTTAGTATCGTTTACTGATATATTATAACAACATTATATAAAAAAAACTCCGTTAGAAATCAATCAATATATAAGTTAAAAATCGATTTCAAAAATCAACAAAAAACATTCATGATTTAAGACAAAAATCAAATTAGAAATAATTAAAAAAAGGAAATTAATGAAATATGTTAGAAGTAAAAAAAAATTCAATTTGATTACGATATTTTTCTTAGTTTTGCCCTCTTTTTCATGACTGATTTTACTTTACCATTCACTGATATGTTCTTATAGCAAAGTTTTACGAAAAAATCTCCGTTCATCAAGGCAAAATTCAAGGCTAAAAGGTCATATACGTTTGTATATAAACATACTGTTATAAATTCAAGGTTTCAGTCAAAAATCAACTTAAAAATCATTAAGAAATTAAAAATAATGAAATATATAAAAAGTGTCAAAAATATTTAAATCTGAATACAATATTTTTTGGGAATTTTGTCCTTTTTAGTTAAACAGGATTATATAAAAAAAATGTCCGTTAAAACATTCAATATTTAAGTAAAAAATCAACTTCAAAAATGACTTTAAAAAAGACAAAAGGATGAAACATGAAAGCTTTAGGTTTGTTTTATTTAAAAAAAAATTAAGAATAATACAATCTTTTATATTAATCCTTTGTATTATTTTTACATTTATTTTCAACGTGTTTGTTTTAATTTTCATCTTATTTTATTTCATATGTATTTTTTAATTTTATTTAATTTTCTATTTAATTATTGTTTTTGTCTTTTTTTTATTTACTTGTATCATAGTTTCCTTCACTGGTAAATAAATGGTATTTGTCTTTTCAATTAAATATAAAAATTACAAATACAAATATAAAACAACAATGGTAAATAATGATAAGAATATATCAGAAAACGTTCAACTAAAATTATTCACGAAATATATTGTATTAAAATTTAAATTTTTTTGGCTTTTTATATGATAAATTAATTTTCCAATTTTTAGGTGAATTTTGAAATTGATTTTTCATTTAAATATTGATTGTAATTTTAACTTCTTTTTTAATGGGAATCGGTTATAAGAAGTTAAAAGTTTAACTAAATTCATCCATCATAAAGAGAGCAAAATTAATAATATTGTAATCAAAATTGACATATTCTTCTATAACTTTCATGTTACATTCTTATTACTTTTTTAGATCATTTTTAAAGTTGAATTTTTACTTGAATCAATAAAAAAAATAAATACAAAATAGATAAATAAGAATAAATAAATAAATCGAAAGCAAAAAACATAAAAAAAATAAAATGAAAAAAATAATAAATAAATATATAACATTTACTAAAATTAAATCAATAAATAAATAATAATAAATGAAATTAAGATATATAAATAAAAGTGGGTAAATGAAAAATAATATGAACTAAATCAAAATAACTAATATGTATGAAAATGAATAAATAAAGTCAATAAAAATAAATTAAAATAAATGAAAGTAAAAAATAAAAATAAATCTAAATAAATGAAATTAAGTAAAACTAAATAAAAATAAGAATAAGCCTTAAAGAATTGAAAAATCAACAAATAAATAAAACTAAAAATAAACGATTAAAAATAAGGTTAAATAAATGAATGAAAATAAATAAATAAAAATAAATCATTAAATAAAAGCAAATAAATAAATAAAAAAAAATAAATAAAAAGAAATAAATAAAAGTAAAAAATAAAAAATAAAAAAAAATAAATAAATTAAAAAAAAAATAAATAAATAAATAAATAAATAAAAATAAACAAATAAATGAAAATAAATAAATAAATTAATTAATAAAAATAAAAGAAAATAAATAAAAATAAATAATAAATAAATAAATAAATAAAAATAAATAAATAAAGAAAATAAATAAATAAAAAAAAATAAAAATAAACAAATCATAAAAATAAATATAAAAATAAATAAATAAAAATAAAAAATAAATAAAAAATAAAATAAATATAAATTAATGAATAAAAATAAATAAAAAATAAAGGTAAATAAATAAATAAAAATAAATAAATGAATAAAATTATAAATAAATAAAAGAAAATGAATATAAATAG
>NC_089755.1:19453346-19455846 GCF_040412425.1 Macrobrachium rosenbergii
AATTATTTATTTATTTACTTTTATTTATTTATTTATTTTCATTTATTTGTATTTTTTATTTATTTATTTATTTTTCTATTTTTATTTTTTTTTATTTATTTTTTTTTTATTTATTCATTTCTTTATTCATTTATATATTTATTTATTTTTATTTATTTATTTATTTTTATTTATTTTTTATTTTTTTATTTTTATTTATTTATTTACTTTTATTTATTTTTCCTTTATTTATTTATTTTCATTTATTTACTTTTATTTGTGTATTTATTTTTGTTTATTTTTTTTTTATCTATATTTATTTATTTATTTATTTTCATCTATTTTCGTTTATTTTTTCATTCATTTTCATTTATTTAATTTCATTTATTTTTATTTATTTATTTTTATATATTTATATATTTTTATTTCTTTATTATCTTTTTTTTATTTAATGATTTTTTTATCTATTTATTGTGCTTTATTTATTTATTTATTTTTATTTTTTAATTATTTTATTCATTTATTTTTTATTTATTTATTTTTATTTATTTTATTTTTTTATTAATTAATTAATTATTTAATTAATTAATTAACTTATTTATTTATTTATTTTTATTTATTTACTTATTTTCATTTTATTTATATAATCTTTTAACTTAAGTTATTTATTTATTTTTTATACTGATTTATTTATTTTCATTTATTTATTTATTTTTATTCATTTAATAGTTTTATTAATATTTTGATTTAATTTTTTTATTTTTTTTATTCATTTATTTATTTTTTATTATTTACTTATTTTTTATTTATTTCCTTTTTTATTTTTTGTTTTTTTATTTATTTTTTTATGTGTTTATTTATTTTTATTTATTTATTATTTTTTATTTATTTATTTTATATTTATTAGATTTTATGTATCTATTTATTTTCTTTTATTTTATTTTATTTATTTTTATTTATTTATTTAGTTATTTATACATTTTTCTTTATTTACTTTTATTTTTTCCATTTATTTATTTATTTTTTTATTAAGTTATTTCATTTATTTATTTATATTTTTTTGTTTATCTTCATTTATTTATATTTTTTATTTATACTTTTATATTTATATATATTTTTGTGGGGTGAATTTAAAGTTGAGTTTTTTATATATAACTATGTTATAATAATATGTCAGTAAACGTTAAACTAAAATTAGTCATCAAAAAAAGGACAAAGTTCCCAAAATATTTGGTATTCAAACTGAAATAATTTTTAAACATTTTACATATTTCATTTATTTTTCGTATCTTAATGATTTTTAAAATTGATATTTGACTGAAATCTTTAATGTTTTTAATAGTATTTTTATATACAAAAAATAGGGGAAAACTACGAAAAATATGGCAAACAAATTTTTTTTTTACTTTTTACATATTTCATTATTTTTCTTTTTTTAAAATGATTTTTAAATTGATTTTTGTCTTAAATCTTGAATCTTTTTAACGGCATTTTTAATGAAAGAATTATATGACCTTCAACTTTATTTTACTGCATAATTTAGGTACTGAATTCGTAAAGCATTATTTTTTTATAGATTTTTATATTTAATTCCATTTAGGATATATAATTTTTTAATAATAATAATAATAATAATAATAATAATAATAATAATAATAATAATAATAATAATAATAATAATAATAATAATAATAATAATAATAATAATAATAATAATTTAAAATCATAAAAAAGGGAAATAAATGAAATATGTAAAAGTAAAAAAAAATCTACTGCCATATTTTTCGTAGTTTTACCCTGTTTTTGAAGAATATATTCTTTTAATAATATATTCTTATGACAATTTTATGAAAAAAATTTATATGAAAATAGTGATAAAAGCAGTCAAGATTTCAGTCAAAAATTAATTTAAAAAATCATTAAGAAACGGAATATAAATGAAATATGTAGAAAGTTTCAAAAATATTTCAATTTCAATATAATTTTTGGGGGGAGTTTTGCCATCTTTTTGATGACTAATTTTAGTTCAACGTTTACAGATATATTATTATAACAGAATTATATATAAAAAAATCTCCGTTAAAAAAAACAATCAATATTTAAGTAAAAGATGTACTTCAAAGATCACCTAAAAAATGGAAAAAAATTGTCGCATAAAAACTTTTTGAAAATATGTTAATTTTGAATAAAATATTTTTGGGAAATTTCCCTTTTTAAGATCAATGAATTTAGTTTAACTTTTACATATATATTCTTATAACTGAGTTTAAAAAAAACGATAAAAATTCATCTTCAAAAAACAACTAAAAAAAGCTTTTATGATTTCAGAAAAAAAAAAATTTAAAATCATTATAAAAAGAAAATATAAATGAAGTATGTACAACAAATACTGATAAAAGCATGTAAGATTTCAGTCAAAAATAAATTTAAAAATCATTAAGAAAAATAAGATAAATGAAATATGTAAACACTTAGAAAAATATTTCAATTTGAATACAATATTTTTTTGAAGTTTTGCCTT
>NC_089755.1:19460846-19466969 GCF_040412425.1 Macrobrachium rosenbergii
ATGAATGAATAAAAATAAATGAAAATAAATAAATAAATAAATAGAGAAAAATATATAAAAATAAATAAATATATAAAAATAAATAAATAAAAAAATACTTAAAAATAAATAAGTGAATAAATAAATAAAAATAAATAAGAATAAATAAATAAAAATAAGTAAATAAATAAAATAAATAAATAAAAAATTAAATAAAAATAAATAAATGAAAATAAAAGAAAATAATGAAAAAAAATATAAATAAAACAATTAATATAAAGAAATACAAAAATAAGAATAAAAAATAGAAAATAAATCAATAAAAATAAAAGAAAATTAATGAATAAAAATAAAGAAATAAAATTAATTATATAAAAATAAATGAAAATAAATAAATAAAAATAAATAAATATATAAAAAATAAAAAGAAATAAAGAAATAAAATAAATAAATAAATAAAAAAAAATGAAAATAAATAAATAAAAATATAATAATAAACATATAAAGGAAAATAAATAAATAAGAATAAATAAATAATATAAAAATAAATAAAAGAATAAATAAAATAAATAAAATAAATAAATAAATAAATAAATAAAATAAAAAATAAATAAAAATAAATGAATAAATAAAAATAAATAAAAATTAATAAATAGATAAAAATAAATAAATAAATTAAAATAAATGAAAGGAATACATAAAAATAAATAAATAAATAATTATGAATAAACAAATAAATAAAAATTAATAAATAAATAAAAAATAAATAATAAATATATAAAAAAAAAAAAAATAAATAAATAAATGAAAATAAATAAATAAATAAAAGTAAGAAATAAATAAATAAAGATAAATAAATGAATAACAATATATGAAAATAAATGTACAAATAAATAAATAAATAGAAATAAATAAACAAATAAAAATAAATGAAGACAAATTAAATAAATAAAAAATAAATAAATAAAAATAAATAAATGGAAATAAATAAATAAGAATAAATAAATATAAAATGAATAAAAATAAATAAAAAATAAATAAAAAAATAAAAAATAAAAAATAAAGATAAATAAAAAAATAAATAAAAATATTTATTTATTGATTTTTATTTATTTATTTTCATTTATTTTTATATTTATATTTATTTGTATTTATTTATTTATTTATTTATTTATTTATTTATTTATTTATTTATTTATTTATTTATTTATTTATTTATTTTTAGTATTTTTTTATTTATTTTTATTTATTTTTATTTTTTATTTCAATGTATTTATTCCTTATTTTTCTATTTATTTATTATTATTTATTTATTTATTTTTATTTTGTTAATTTTCTTTTATTTTTATTTATTTATGTTTATTTATTTATGGTTGTTTATTTATTTTTATATATTTTTATTTATTAATTTATTTTTTTATTTTTTTATTTATTTATTTTTATTTGTATATTTTTAATTTATTTTTATTTAATCATTTTTATTTTTATTAATTTTTATTTATTTATTTATTTATTTTTATCTATTTTTAATTATTTATTTATTTTTATTTTTTTATTTATTTATTCATTTTTATTTTTTCATTTTTATTTATTTATTTAACTTTAGTCATTTATTTTTGTTTATTTTTGTTCATTTGCTTTTATTTATTTATTTATTTTTATTTATTTATTTATTTAAATTTCTTTATTTTTATTTATTTTTATTTATTAATTTTTTAATTGATTTTCATTTATTTTTATTCATTTATTTTCATTTACTTTTATTTATTTATCTTTATTTATTTATTTGAATTTTTTTATTTATTTATATATTTATTTTTATCGATTTATTTATTTTCATTTATTTATAAATTTCTATTTATTTTTTTCATTTATTTTTATTAATTTATTTTTTATTTATTAATTTTATTTATTTATTTTCTATTTCTTTAATTTTATTTATTTTTATTTCTTTATTAATTTTTATTCATTTTTATTTATATATTTTTTCTTTCTATTTATTCATTTTTATTTATATATTTATTTTTATTTATTTTTTTATTTATTTATCTATTTATTTTCATTTATTTATTTATTTTTATTTATTTCTTTAACTTATTTTTTTTTTTTTTTATTTATTTACTTTTATTTATTTATTTTTATTTATTTATTTATTTGTTTATTTTTATTTATTTATTTTCAATTATTTCACATATGTATATATTTTAAATTTATTTATATATTTCTATTTATTAATTTATATTTATTTATCTATTTTTGTATTTATTTATTTATTTTTATTTAATTATTATTATTTTTTATTTATTTTTATTGATTTATTTATTTAATTATTTATTCATTTTCATTTATCTATTTATTTATTTTTATTCATTTATCTATTTTTATTATTTAATTTATTTTTCTTTATTTATTTGTGTTTATTTAATTATTTTCATTTATTTTTACTGATTTTTATTTATTTATATATTTATTTTTATTTATTTATTTTTATTTTTATTTATTATTATTTTTTTTTATTTTAATTAATTTATTTTCTATTTATTTTTTTATTAATTTTTATTTTATATTTATTTTTATTTATTTTATTTCTTCATTTAATTTATTTATTTATTTTACTTAATTAATTTTTATTTATATATCTATTTTTATTTGTTTATTAATTTTTTTATTTATTTATCTATATATTTTATTTTTTATTTATTTTACATATTTATTTATTTTTATTTATTTTAATTTTTAATTTTTATCTATTTATTTATTTTCCTTTATTTATTTTAATATATTTTTACTATTTTTTTATTTATTTTTTTTTTTTTATTTTTATTTATTTATTTTTTTATTTAATTTTATCTATATATATGTTTATTTTTATTTATCTGTTTTCATTTATTTTATTTATATATTTATTGTTTTAATTTATTGATTTATTTGTATTTATTTATTTATTTTTATTTATTTATTTATTTATCTATTTTTATGGATCTATTTATTTTTATTTAATTATTTTTATTTTTTATTTATTCTTAATTTTTATATATATATTTATTTATTTTATATATATTTATTTTTTTGTTATTTCATTTACTTTTATTCATTTTTATTTATTTATTTTCATTTATTTTTATTTTCTTTATTTTCTTTATTTTCTTTGTTTATTTATTTATTTATTTTCGTTTATTTTTATTTATTTATTTTTATTTATTTATTTAGTTTTTTATTATTCCTTTTTATTTACTTTTATTAATTAATTTATGTATTTTTATTTAATCATTTATTTTTTTCATTTATTTTCATTTATTTATTTAATTTTATTTTTAATCGTTTAATTTGATTTTTATTTATTTATTTTGTTTTTTCATTCTTTTTAGTCTTTTTCTCATTTTTTATTTAGTTTTAATTATTTTTATTCATTTAGATTTTTAAAATTTTTTTACTTCCATTTATTTTAATTTATTTTTATTAATATTTATTTATTTATTTTCATGCCTATTAGTTATTTTGATTTAGTTCATATTATTTTTAATTTAATTACTTTTATTTATATATCTTAATTTCATCTATTTTTCTTTATTTATTAATTTATTTTTAGTAAATATTATATACTTATTTATTATTTTTTTTTATTTTTTTTTATTTGTTTACTTACATTAATTTTTTATTAATTTTTATTTGTTTACTTTTATTTTCATTTTTTTTATTTATTCAAGTAAAAAATCAACTTCAAAAATTACCTAAAAAAAGTTATAAGAATGTAACATAAAAGTTTTAGAAACATATGACAATTTTGAATACAATATTATGATGGATGAACTTAATTTAACTTTTAACGTCTTATAACCGAGTCTTATGTAAAAAAAAGTAAAAAATACAATCAATATTTAAATAAAAAATCAATTTAAAAATGAATCTAACTATTGGAAAATGAATATATCATATAAAAAGGTAAAAAAATTTTAAATTCTAATACAATATTTTTGGGAATTTTGCCCTCTTTTCCGTGAATGACTTTAGTTCAACCTTTTCTGATATATTCTTATTATTATTTACCATTGTTGTTTTATATATGTATTTGTAATTTTTATATTTAATTCAAATGACAAATACCATTTATTTACCAATGAAGGAAATTATCATACAAGTAAATAAAAAAAAACAAAAATAATAATTAAAAAAAAATAAAATCAAAACAAAACATATGAAATGAAATAAAATGAAAATTAAAACAAACACGTTGAAAACAAATGTAAAAATAATACAAAGGATTAATATAAAAGATTGTATTATTCTTAATTTCTTTTCAAATCAAAACAGACCTAAAGCTTTTATGTTTCATTCTTTTGTCTTTTTTTAAGTAATTTTTGAAGTTGATTTTTATCTAAATATTGAATGTTTTTAAATGACATTTTTTATATAATTCTGTTAAACTAAAATCAGTCATAAAAAGAAGACAAAACTCCCAATAAATATTGTATTCAGATTTAAGTATTTTTGACACTTTTTACATATTTCATTATTTTTAATGAAATATGACCTTTTAGCTTTGAATTTTACCTTGATTGTTTTTGAACGGAGATTTTTTTATAAAACATTGCTATAAGTAAAATCAGTCATCAAGAAGATGGCAAAACTACGAAAAATACCGTCATTAAATTGAGTTTTTTTTTTTTTTACTTTTAACATATTTCATTTATTTTCCTTTTTTTCGTGATTTCTAAGTCGATTTTTGTCCTAAATCATAAATGTTTTTTTTAAGTAGATTTTTAACCTATATGTTGATTGTTTTCTAACGTAGTTTTTTATATAATGTTGTTATAATATATCAGTAAACGATACTAAAATTATTCAGCAAAAAAAGGGCAAAACTCAAAAAAAAAATATTTTATTCAAATTGAAATATTTTTCAGACTATTTACATATTTCATTAATTTTCTTTTTCTTAATGATTTTTTAAATTGATTTTTGACTGAAACCTTAAATGCTTTTATCAGTATTTTTCATACATGCTTCATTTATTTTTTCTTTTTATAATGATTTTAAATTTATTTTTGTCTTAAATCATGAATGTTTTTTAGCTGTCTTTTGAAGTTTATTATTAAACATGTTTTTAAACTCGGTTATAAGAATATATCTATAAAAGTTAAACTAAATCCATTGATCATGAGGAGTGAAAATTTCCCAATTAAATATTGTATTCAAAATTAACATATTTTCTAGTAGTTTTTAAGTTAGAATTTTTTCCCCGTTTTTAGGTGATTTTTGAAGTTGATTTTTTACTTAAATATTGATTGCTTTTTAACGGAGTTTTAATATATATATATATATATATATATATATATATATATATATATATATATATATATATATATATATATATATATATATATATATATATATATATATATATATATATATATATATATATATATATATATATATATATATATATATATATATATATATATATATATATATATATATATATATATATATATAAATATATATATATATATATATATATATATATATATATATATATATATATATATATATATATATATATATATATATATATATATATATATATATATATATATATATAATTTCGTTATAACAATACATATCTGTAAACGTTGAACTAAAATTAGTCATCAAAAAGGGGGCATACTCCCCCCAAAAAACTGTATTGAAATTGAAATATTTGTGAAACTTTCTACATATTTCATTTAATTTTCGTTTCTTAATGATTTTTTAAATAGATTTTTGACTAAAATCTTGTCTGCTTTTATCAGTATTTTTATATGCAAAACGTATTAGACCATTTAGCCTTTAATTTTATCTGCATTGTTTTTTAACGGAGATTTTTTTCATAAAACTTTGTTATAAGAATATATCCTTAAAAGAATATATTCTTTAAAAAGAGGGTAAAACTACGAAAAAGATCGTAATCGATTTTTTTTCTTTTACATATTTCATTTATTTTCTTTTTTTATGATTTTAAATTATTATTATTATTATTATTATTATTATTATTATTATTATTATTATTATTATTATTATTATTATTATTATTATTATTATTATTATTATTATTATTATTATTATTATTATTATTATTTTGCATTCTTAAAAGTGTATATATCCGAA
>NC_089755.1:19467469-19472469 GCF_040412425.1 Macrobrachium rosenbergii
AAAGCATAGGTTCTCAAGTTAGCGAAACAGAAAGGTAGGTGCGAAGTTCCCATCCGCGAAATTTCCAAAGTGTAGGCACAAAGTGTTGTGTTGCCGGACGAGTGAACATAGGCATTTAGAAGTGCGTAGTTAGGGAATTATTGCATGTGTTAGCGAGAACAAGTAGCTAAGAGTTTATTTCGGAATAGTTATGGCCGAGAAGTGTACAATTTCTCGATCAGTGATAAATTTTTGGATAACTAGTAGCTTACAGGAAACCGTGTAGCGGTCTCTGGCATTTAGACGACGAGCCAGCAAACATTCTGTTCATATCAGCATATGCATGGATCGCCCCAGTATTGGAGAAATAAAAGCATTCCCATGCGTAGTCATGTAAACACCCTCCCAGTGTATTAAAAGTAGAGTAAAGACATTGCTGATGTTTAAAGTTCGTTAAGTTGAATTTGCATTCGAACCCTGTATTTATTGAAGAAAGTAGAGTGTGTTTTTTTATTTACCCTCCAAGTTCATCGGCTAGTCTGTTGCACGATGAAGCGAGCGACCAATCAGCTGTTTTCCACAAACGACGCAGTTCCACATCGTTCGTTCACGGAACGAACCTTCCTCCTCTGTCCCCTTAACGTAACCCATGAAAGACATGAATATCTTTGAAACAATTTGAAAACCCTTACCCTTACATATCACTTTGTCATGACATGATGAGACAGTAAAAGATTACGTAAATACTAAAAGTTCATTGTAGAAGAAGCCTTAACTTAACGTAATTCCACATATCTAATTTATTTGTTCACAAATATAAAATAAAATAACTTTAACATCCATAACGAATACGTTCCATTACCTCCGCTCAGACAGAGTAGAGAGAGAGAGAGAGGAGAGAGAGAGAGAGAGAGAGAGAGATTTTTTTCCTCGCTTATCCTTTTTATCTTAACACGGGATCGACACAACTTTATTTTATGAGTTGGGAAAGAACCCACAAATCATAAAAGCTAAAAAAAGAATTTTCTTTAGTGTAAATACTCACTTTTAAACTTTCAAACTCATTACATGAAAATTTATTATACACAGTGTGTGAAATTTATAAGCACTTGTGTTTAGCGAATAACCTTGCATACCTGACTTTCAAGTGCTTCAGCTTCTAGATAATTTATCAAATGCTATAGAGCACACGTAGATCTATCTAATTACGCATTGTTCAACTGTAGTGCACGAGTTGGGTATATCTTATTCCAGACTTGTTTATACTGCAAGTGATAAACCGCATATGGAGTGCACTTACATCCTACCTGTCCTTATGTCAGGCAACGATCTCTAATTCTTATAACTAGCCACCCACTCGTGCCATGCCTAGTTTCCATTTCGCACAGTGCCACTAATCTGCAGCACTGCTAAGCACCCAATCACTGAAGCACTTATCTTTCTTCTTTCCCTTTCCTTTTTCCCTTACCTTCTGCTGGAGTCTCTCAGTTACTTCTTACGCTCACTTACCTTCTGCCCAGACAGAGTACCATTCACCTTCATTGCCATCTCATGCAATGACATTTTGCCTTGCTCCTCGGAGCGCACCTGCACCCAAGTGCCACCCAACCAAAATACTCCCTCATAAGCCATTGCACCTGTATTTAAGAAACAGAGTGCCATACAAACAGTGTTTCCGCCCATAAGGACCTTAGCTCCTTCAGGAACATCCCATGTTCTAAGTGTTTCCGCTCATAAGGAATAATAATACCTTCAGGATCACTTCAGTTACTAACGTATCTGCCCATAAGGACTTAGACTTCCTTTAGAACGCTTCCCCTAGTGTGACCTTCGTAGATGGCACGACACGTCACCCACAGTGCCACCTCATTTAAAGGTGCCACTCACTGAAGTACTGAGAATTATCTAAAGGGCACTTCCTCATCACTCACAAACCTTTTTCTCTGGGAACACCAAGTTAGTCCACTTAGCAGCCCTTTTCCCATCAGCAACATGTCAACCGGAGCACCAATATTTCTGGGATATAGGAGAGGAGGACGGCCTTTAGGCCAGGCCCTTCAAAAGTTTTGTGGAAGATTGCTGAAAAGAGAAATTACGAAGAACAGAGAGAAAGTAACACAGGAAGAGAAGAAAAGAAGAATGGAGACAGCAGAAGCGAGAGCAGAGGAGAGAAGAAGAAGAAAGAGAGGAGCGAAGAAGACAGCAGAACCGAAGCGGATGAGAAAAGAAGAAGAAGAAAGCGGAGAGAGGAGCGAAGAAGAAAAAGGAGGACAGCATGAACTAACCTCAAGGACAGGGAGCTCGAGTTGGAGAGAGCCAGAAGGAAACGCAGAAGCTTTAGCAGCCCAACAAGCCTCTAGCCCCACTCCATCTGTCCTAAATATCTCCTATTGACAGTCAATAACCTCATGGGCAATGGCTCGAAGAGATGAACAATGAAGAATTCCTCTTCGAGACCTATGACATCAGAACTGGCTGAGAGGGCCTTATTGCTCACAAGCACCTAGGTGGAAGGCTAAGGCGCCCACTGAGCATTGGAAAGAGATCAACGAGAGACATGGCTGCCATCCAGAGGCCATCGCCAAGGGGTATGAAATAACCCCTGAGAGGTGAGAACAACAATACCAGGTATGGCTAAGAACGTCATCTGGTCCTGACAGAATGGGCCTGTCAAATTCCAAGCTGGGACCCACTGGTTCGAAATTTATAACCGACACCTTTTAAGGATTTGTTCAACCGGACCTTTGCTGGAGGACCTCTATCAATGTGTGCCGGGCCTCTGGCTGTGTATTTTAGTGACAACAGCCAGCCATTCTCAACCTGAAGCCTGGTAATTAGCTGATTACAGATGTAAAGCCATCCCTGGCACCTGCAACATAAAATAGTGCCACCCGAACACCTTGTGGGCTCCAATGGTTAGTGGAACAGACGGGATCACAAACTGAGTGCACCATCTGTAAAAGTATGGTCATGCTGAGATGGAAGTGGCACTGTTACCGGGCACGACAACCAACAAGGCAACAACCCTGGAAGCCTACCAATAACCATGCCCCTCTTCCTCTCCTAATCCGGCACCATCTTCCCAGCACACCCGTCACTGTCGGGAGATCATCCTATCACAGGGGCCTAAAGCAGAGACTGTGGAGCCTCAGGAGACTCTTCCTCAGGGTATCGACACTTCCCAAAGATAAGGTCGCTCCCAGGCATGTCAACCTGATCAGTGCCGGCCGCCTTAGCTGAGAGGAAGAGAACTCACCCTGCCAGAGGGTCTGGACACTGTCCATCTCAGTGGCTTCTCTGGATGGTTTCAGCCCATAGGTGTGCCGGCCAACCACTGCCGACATTGGCCCAGATAGCCTGACAGACTGGGCCCAAGTGCGGCCAGTGCCAAGGTAGATGAGCACACCAAATGGATGTGACCTAGGTGGACAAACAATCCTTGACCATCCCCACAGTCAAACTCAAGGTGATCACCCTGAGCAACAAAATTCGAAGGGGTTGGCGCCATGTGCGTATTCGGCATGGAGTCAGGCAAAGTTGGCTAGACATCCCACAGGGATGTCCCACCCCCACACTGCTCTGTTGCCTGACTGCTTCAATGCCAGTGTATCCTCAGTAACCTCTTCTGATAGGGACACAGCCTCTGTGACACTGTGCTGCGTCAGCCAAGCTTTCCATTGGCCCAGAGTGACATTACCAATCCACCTAGAACTCATTCCAGGTCTAGTCCACAGATCTCGCGACTGGGGCCATTGAAAAACTACTCTCTCACCACAAGGGATCTCGCCAACTACCGCTGCAGGTGCAACATAAGAGGGCACTCCGAAAATGATCCAGTGCCCCAGCAAGCTAGCCCGCAGACGGCCCTTTTCACAGAACCGAGGGGCCTTGCCCTCTCATCAAGACAAGAATCGCGGTCCCACATCACGCTAGGGACTAACCGAGGTGTCTTGCTCCCCTGGGTCCCCCTGCAGCTTTGTCTGACACCCATTCGTTGCCTGTGACACTTGCGAGCACTAGTCAGTGCCAAGCTCCGCCTATCTCAGCTGTAACTCCTTGCCAATCTTACTCCCCGTGTCTGGCCTGAGTTAGTGCCAGTGCCAGATCCAGAACATGACCCGGTTCCTATGGGAGATCCACCAAACCTCACAACCATGATCATCGCTCTTTGTGAGCCTCCAACCCCTGACGTTTCTTCTGGCCATACTCTTCCACCTGCCGAGGATAACCCTCTTGAGCCTGGCGATACCTCTTTTCTGGTCGACCAGAAACCCGGCCAGGACGCAGACGCTGATTCTCTTCCCACAATTGTCGCAGAGTCGGACAAGGGGACCAGCCCGTAGCCACTGAAGCTGCCCTGATCCTGCTGACGGCACTCCTGGCCGTTCTTCAGAGTCGGTACTCTCATTCCCCCTAGGAAGGACCTAGCCAGACCCTGGAGGCCACCGAAGAAGAAGAAGAAGGGGGAGGAAGAAATCCACTTAGCAAATCAGAGCCAATAGCTCAGGTTTTCCTCCTACACCTTGGCACAGTGCTGCTTCCATCTCAGAGTGATTCTGGCACCTGCCCAGAGGGTAGCCTGTGTGACCTCTGATCCAGGGGTACCAACAATTAACCACATAGGCCTTTTGTACCACTAACCCTTTCTAACTAACCTCTCCTTCCGACCCACTCCAGACTCAAACTGATACATTACTTAATGGTATATTGTGATTTACCCTTCAGCCAGGTTATTCATAGGGTTTCAATTTGAATTTGCGTTTTAGTCATTGTGTTGTGCTAGTCATAATTCACTGTGTGCCATTCGTTAGTGCCAGCTCGTTCAGCACCGGAGTCGTAGGATAGTAGGTTAGGTTAGGTGTTTACTATGTGCATTTGCCTAGGTGTGTATTTCTCCTTTCGTCAGAGACAGTTAGCAGAAGTGTCTATACCCTTAGATAGGTTAGGCCTGTAAATTAGCCTATTCGGAACCCCTCTTAGCAGTTAGGTAGGCCCCTGTAGCTGTAGGGTCACTGGCTGCC
>NC_089755.1:19477469-19484086 GCF_040412425.1 Macrobrachium rosenbergii
TAGTTTCCGGTTTGTTTTCTGTAATCCTTTTACAATAAGATCACTTTTGAGAGAGAAGCCTACTCTGCCTGTGGACCTTAATTCCTGTGTCGTTTACTTGTTCACTTGTTCGCAGTGTGGTCTGTGATACGTGGGATCCAGTTCCCGCTGGCTCAGACACAGAATTTGGAACACAGAGGTCTTTTTCTATTAGAACTAGGTTTCCCTTCCAAACCACCCTTTTCTGCCATTAGAGAACAAAGTTTAGCACAGGACCATCCTTTCACTGACCTGGATTTTCGGGTACTGTCTTTTTGTTCAAATAGACTGGACCTTTTAAGTTCAGAGTCGCTGACTATTAAAAAGATGAAGCCGGAATTGAACAGCAACTCGTCTGGTATTCAACTAGTAATTTCATAGTAGGTACTCAATTAGGTCTTTAAATATTTTACTTTGTGAGTGGTAGTTTGTTTACACTTCACCTTATTTTTATTTTCATATTTTTATGTTTGTGTTTTTAATTTTTCGTTATTTTACGTCTCACCCTTGGAGTTTGTATTTACTAGTTCATTTTATATTTTTAGTTAGTATTTTTGCTGAAGATTTATTACGACAATTCATTTTATTGTAATTTATTGATTTTCATCATTGTTGGTTTTTTCAGCCTGATGATGAGGTTTTATACTTCGAAAACTCGTGTAAAAAGAATGTTCTTCCTGGTCTTGGCAATATTATTTATCATTAAGCTAAGATATCCAAGTATGCCCAATACAGAGACTATATATATATATATATATATATATATATATATATATATATATATATATATATATATATATATATATATATATATATATATATATATATATATATATATATATATATATATATATATATATATATATATATATATATATATATATATATATATATATATATATATATATATATATATATATATATATATATATATATATATATATATATATATATATATATATATATATATATACAATATATATACATATATATATCATATATGTCTATATATATATATATATATATATATATATATATATATATATATATATATATATATTTATATATGTATTAACTTGTTTGTGTTGTTCTTATCTAACAGATATGTGCAGAGACTAAACATCCAACCCAAACAAGACGGGAGTGGGAGAATAACAGCAGCACTTTGGGGTTGGATGGCAGATAGTGGACCAGGGGAGCTTACTGAGAATTGAAGAAATTTCACTGAAGCGCAAGAGTATGTTGAAATACTGATCCAGGAACCGGAACCTATATATCTTGTTATGGATAACTGCCCCATCCATAATTCAAGATTAGTAAGAAATTGGTTAAATAATCATCCTGAAATTATAAGAATTAAATGGCCTGCTAAATCGTCAGATTTAAATCCCATAGAAAATCTATGGGCAGAAATTTTAGCCACTGGGATGCTAGTAAGGCCAAGAATAAAAGTGTTTTTAATCAACATGCTAAATCGGTGGGGAATTATGTAGGCCTACACGCTATGAAAACATTTGTGGAAGTCAAGTCGGATCTATCATATTGGGGAAATTAGATAAAATGGAGATCATGTAAATTACTGAGAGAGACAAGAAAAGAGAGAGATCAGAGAGAGAGAGAGAGAGAGAGAGAGAGAGAGAGGGAGAGAGATGGAGAGAGAAAGAGAGAGAAAAGGAAAAGGATATTTAAGTTTACAGAGTATTTTCACGCAAGACTTGAATAAATTTTGAAAGGTTGTAAGAGGTGCAATAAGTAAATATTTTTTTTCAATATTTTCACTCATAACACAGGAATAAATAATTATCAAATCTCTTTGTTTAATTTATTATCTTACGGCAAAGGATTCCATTATATATATATATCACGTATATATATATATATATATATATATATATATTTATATTATATATATATATATATATATATACAGTAATGTATATATATATATATATATATATATATATATATAATGGGAGATAAAATATATATATATATTTAGAGATTAGAGAGACTTGACGAGATGATTACAGAGATAGAGAGAGAGAGAGAGAGAGAGAGAGAGAGAGAGAGAGAGAGAGGAAAATGAAACAATAACATCACTAAAACACAGGATGCAGTAGAAAAGTTGCCAGATACTTCTTTTCTTCCATATCAAACGAATCATTTTGGAAGAGGTCACTGTTTCATTGTTGCCGAGTGTACATTGTGGGTCATTTGCCAGTTTATATTTACTTTAGGGTGCAGTCTTACTGTACTGAAATGATATGTTTTAAAATGCATTTGCGCAATTTTACATAACTTTCGATGTACACTCGGCAAGAAAAGTGATGATACAGTTTTTTTAAATCTTCGGACATATATTGCTCAATAATGCGACATCTGGCAACTTTAGAAAGGGGAGGAGCTTCAGTCTTAGTGTGTTGGTTTTTGCTTGACCTCTTATAACTTTCAACCATATTCTACGATTCTGACATCATTGATACTTAATGCAGTAGTTTTTACAGTATTCGTTCAATTGTAATTTGCAGCGACAGTTCTGAGCAAAATAAACATTTTCGAGGTAACCTACCAATTAACCTTACACAAATGAATTTATGACACCACAATGAACGGAATGCTTGCATAATCAGAAACGCGATCTTCCATAGTGAAATCAAGAGTTAAATTTGAGCAATGTCCAGGAAAAACGTGGGGGAACAATAAAGGAACGAATGTAATGTTACGATGAGAAAGATTAGAGAGAGAGAGAGAGAGAGAGAGAGAGAGAGAGAGAGAGAGAGAGAAAAGATTTGCTGTTGTGTAAGCCTAGGGCCACATGTAGAGGTACTCATTTCATTATTTTTTTTTTAGAGACTGAGCGATACTATATTTGTATAGTATGTTTTAGCAATGGAGAGAGAGAGAGAGAGAGAGAGAGAGAGAGAGAGAGAGAGAGAGAGAGAGAGAGAGAGAGAGAGAGAAACTATGGCAACGCAGAGAGAACGGGCAACGTCAAGAAACATCCAGTTATTTGTGTTTTCCCGCTGAAGTGCTCCACACATCAGTAGAGAACGCTCCTGAGAGTTTTAAATAGATTTGGTCAACTTACGGTAGCTGTCGCAAACATTTATTGCCATTAATTCTAGCTGACTTTTAACATTATTGAGATACAAATATGAATGTAAGAAAATTAGAGAAATTATCACTGCCTTACATGATGATGCAATAATAAGCCTGTCCATAACGGAAAACGAGTAAATGTTGCCGTTCTGATAAAAGAGTACTACACCGAGATATCCACACACTATCTTTTAGATCTCTATGAACGAAGTCATCTGAGAAATTCTGATTACTTCGGACATGCATGGTGTTTTTAAGTATCTGAACGTTTTTTGTTTTTGCAGATTTAACATATATGATATAATTTGCATTGTATTTTGAATATTCTAAGTAAATTTACCGAGATTATGTGTTTTCTGTAAGAAAAAATTAAAATTCGATGAACGAAATGTAAAGAAAACTGTATCTTCACTTTTCTTGCCGAGTGTACATAACCAGTCTGGGTAGTTGGCCGTTTTCTTTGCAGACTGCCACGTGGGCAGGAGGATGATTGCAACAGAACGACAAAATACCTATAAAATACAGCATAATAAAATGCAATACAGCAAAACGGAATGAATCGCCTCACTAATTAATAGAAAACCAGGTTGAAAGTGAACAGAGTGGCCTGGATAAGGACCCAGGCCTATAAGTGGATTGACAATCAATCATTCAGCCGGAACGCTTCTTCCCGAGAATTGTGGACTTGGACCTACTACCTTTTGTGAAGGCTTTCTTGCCACGCCTTTGCCTCCACACAATCATACTAGACGAAGCAAATACGATCTCAGGATACAGGAAGACACTTCAGTCCTGATGTCAGTCAGAAATTTATATTTATACACACACACACATATATACATATACATATGTATACCCTCCCATCATGAGATTATAACAAGTGACATTAAACGAGATTTTATCGTATGTTACTGGTACTAGAACTTCAATCCTAGGTGTCCTTTAATCCTACTTTAATCCTAGACCTTCAATCCTAGACGTCATTTAACCCTACTTTAATCCTAGACCTTCAATCCTAGAAGTTCTTTAATCCTAGACCTTCAATCCTAGATTTCCTTTAATCCTACTTTAAAACTAGAACTTCAATTCTAGATGCCCTTTAATTCTATTTTAATCCTAGACCTTCAATCCTAGATGTCCTTTAATCCTACTTTAATCCTAGACCTTCAATGCTAGAAGTCATTTAACCCTACTTTAATCCTAGACCTTCAATCCTAGAAGTTCTTTAATCATATGTTTTAATCGCACATTTAATCCTACACCTTCAAACCTATATGTCCTTTAATCCTACTTTAATCCCAGACCTTCAATCCTAGATGTCCTTTAATCCTACTTTAATCCTAGACTTTAAATCCTAGATGTCCTTCAATCCTACTTTAATCCTAGACCTTTAATCCTAGATGTCCTTTAATCCTACTTTAATCCTAGAAGTCCTTTAATCCTACTTTAAAGCTAGACCTTCAATCCTAGATGTCCTTTAATCCTACTTTAATCCTAGACCTTCAATTGTAGATGTCCTTTAATCATACTTTAATCCTAGACCTTCAATCCCCTAGACGTCATTTAACATGGAACTTTAATCCTAGACCTTCAATCCTGAAAGTTCTTTAATCCTAGACCTTCAATCCTAGATTTCCTTTAATCCTACTTTAAAACTAGAACTTCAATTCTAGATGCCCTTTAATTCTATTTTAATCCTAGACCTTCAATCCTAGATGTCCTTTAATCCTGCTTTAACCCTAGACCTTCAATGCTAGAAGTCATTTAACCCTACTTTAATCCTAGACCTTCAATCCTAGAAGTTCTTTAATCATACTTTAATCGCACTTTAATCCTACACCTTCAAACCTATATGTCCTTTAATCCTACTTTAATCCCAGACCTTCAATCCTAGATGTCCTTTAATCCTACTTTAATCCTAGACTTTAAATCCTAGATGTCCTTCAATCCTACTTTAACCTAGACCTTTAAATTTAGATGTCCTTTAATCTACTTTAATTTAGAAGTCCTTTAATGACTTTAAAGAAGACCTTCAACCTAGATGTCCTTTAATCCTACTTTAATCCTAGACCTTCAATCGTAGATGTCCTTTAATCATACTTTAATCCTAGACCTTCAATTCTAGAAGTTCTTTGATCCTACTTTAATCCTAGACTTTCAATTCTAGATGTCCTTTAATCCTACAGTACTTTAAAACTAGACCTTTAATCCTAGAGGTCATTTAATCCTTCTTAAATCTTAGACCTTCAATCCTAGAAGTACTTTAATCCTACTTTAATCCTAGACCTTCAGTCCTAGATGTCCTTTAATCCTGCTTTAATCCTAGACCTTCAATCCTAGATGTCCTTTAATCCTACTTTAATCCTAGACCTTCAATCCTAGATGTCCTTTAATCCTACTTTAAAACTAGACTTTCATTCCTAGATGTCCTTTAATCCTACTTTAAAACGAGACCTTCAATCCTAGATGTCATTTAATCCTACTTTAATCCTAGACCTTCAATCCTAGATGTCCTTTAATTCTACTTTAATCCTAGACCTTCAATTCTAGATGTTCTTTAATCCTACTTTAAAACTAGACCTTCAATCCTAGATGTCCTTTAATCCTACTTTAAAACTAGATCTTTAATCCTAAATGTCATTAATCCTACTTTAATCCTAGACCTTCAATCCTAGATGTCCTTTAATCCTAGACCTTCAAGTCAAGAAGTCCTTTAATTCTACTTTAACCCTAGACCTTCAATTCTAGAAGTTCTTTAATCCTACTTTAATCCTAGACCTTCAATCTTAGATGTCCTTTGATCTTACTTTAATCCTAGACATTCAATTCTAGAAGTTTTTTAATCCTACTTTAATCATAGTCCTTCAGTCCTAGTTTGTTAATCCTACTTTAATCGTAACTTTCAATCCTAGTTCTTTAATCCTACTTTAATCCTAGACCATCAATGCTGGATATCCCTTAATCCTAGAACTTCAGTGCTAATGTCCTTTAATCCTACTTTAATCCTAGACCTTCAATCCTAGTCCTTTAATCCTACTTTAATCCTGTACCTTCAATCCTAGAAGTTCTTTGAACCTACTTTAATCCTAATCGTCTTTCAGTCCTACTTTAATACAAGACCTTCAATCCTAGAAGTCATTTAATCCTACTTTAATCCTAGACCTTCAATTCTAGACGTTCTTTAATGCTAGAACTTCAATCATACAAGTCCTTTAATCCTACTTTAATCCTGGACCATCAATCCTGGACATCATTTAATCCTACTTTATTCCTAGCAGTCCTTTAATCCTACACCTACAATCCTGGACATCCTTCAATCATACTTTAATCCTAGACCTTCAATCCAAGAAGTCATTTCATCCTGCTTTAATCCTAGACTTTCAATCTTAGAAGTGCTTTAATCCTACTTTAATTCTAGACCTTCAATGCTGGACATCATTCAGTCCTACTTTAATCCTAGACCTTCAATCCTAGAAGTAGTTTAACCCTACTTTAATCCT
>NC_089755.1:19484586-19532086 GCF_040412425.1 Macrobrachium rosenbergii
CTGGTGAGTCACAAAGTCTCATGAGCCAGCACTCGAATGTTTTCAGTCACCCCAAACATTCCCTGGCCTCCACTAAACTGCACTTTCCATGCATAACATTCAGTTTAAGGGATCCATCCAAAATGCATCATGTACCAAAATTCAGTCTTTTAACAAACAATCATAACCATGTAGCTGATAAGGACAAGTCTGATAAGAGGTGGTGTCACTGGGTGAGGAAATACTTTCATGATAAGTGCGCCTCTTATGAACACAGATATGCATGTCTGAATGCTTTTAGGTATCTGTCTATCTGTCTATCTATCTATCTATCTATCTTTTTATCCATTTACTATATATATAAATATGCAGCGCAGTAACTATATCATCATTCTTATTCGTTTTGTTATTATTATTATCAATGAGAATGACTGGTTTTGAAATGAGCTTGAATACTATGGTTTTGACCATCAACCTTGTTTCAGCTACTTGTGTGTGGAAGTATGTGTGTGTGTGTGTGAGTTAGTGTCTATATGTGTGTGTGCATACAGTGACGTTCAGGAGATAAGACAGACAGACAGGCGAAGAGTGCAGCCATTCCGAGAATGATTATGAACAAATGGAAAGAGTGGACACGACAATAGACAGTTCCTGTGGGACCTCACGAGAGGAGGAACTGACGAGGTCATTGGTGCTGCTTCCTGGCTGAAGGGAAATAGGCCTCTCTCTCTCTCTCTCTCTCTCTCTCTCTCTCTCTCTCTCTCTCTCTCTCTCTCTCTCTCAGTGACTCACTTGAGAGTAGCACAAGTGGCTTTGACACCCGACATAGACCTTATCAGGGAGGGAGAGAGGGGGAGGGTGTTGAAGATAAGGAGCCTCACGGGCAAAGCCTCATCATCTGTCCTGTTATTTGTCTCTTCTTCTTCTTCCTTCAACTGGGAGCATTTTTCTTCTTATGGCTCACGGAAGGGAAGGATTTGTTCATGACCGTCCATCGAGATAGAGACAGATGGAGAGACAGACAGACAGACAGACTGACCTGTCAAACCCTCCTACGATCATATTCACTCATCAGAACAAATCACGAAGAGGCGTTGTCGCAATACCTGACCTTATTGCTTATCACAACACTCCTCCTTCTCCTCCTCCTCGAGCTTTCTAAAAAAGAAAGATAAGGGAGAAGGCGCTTGTTGTCTCCCCGAGAGTTTGGTGCATGATAGAAAGTTTGCTGTCACTCATTGTCCTCTTCTTGATAGTTTGAGAAAGAAAGGTCAATGTCATGGTTCACAAGATGACCTCCAGTCGAGCCCCAGAGAGAGAGAGAGAGAGAGAGAGAGAGAGAGAGAGAGAGAGAGAGAGAGAGAGAGAGAGAGCATGCATTCATCTCACACACACACACTCACACACACACACAGAAGAGGCAGGAGCAAAGGTCCTTATCAGAGGAGTCACGTGACCTTGTCGAGGTGCACACCAGATGGTGTGGAATTCCCAGTGATGAGGAGAGAAGGGACAAGGTCTCATGTGGCTGAGAAGAACACAAGTCCAATAAGCGTAGGTGTCATGACGAGTGTGGAAAGTCCCAGGATGGGGTCATAGGGTCAGCAGGAAGTCCTTGTGGTTTCAAGAGAATAGGAAGAGGGAATGAAACCACTCACTGATAGGATGAGGAAATGGGAAGTTTGGGGAAGAAGAATGAAACAAGGGAGAATGAAAGATCATGTACAGGAATGCAGAAGGATGGATCAGGTGGCCAAGAAGAATGTGTGAGAGAGAGAGAGAGAGAGAGAGAGAGAGAGAGAGAGAGAGAGAGAGAGAGAGAGAGAGAGAGAGAGAGAGAGAGAGAGAGAATGTGATAAAAGAGGGAGAGATGGTGAATGAGGACTTTGGGGAGAACAAGAAGTGTCTTAACAAGGAAATCAGTGCAGAGAGAAAGGTGAAAGAACAAATGGAGTCATCACAAAAGAGGCAAGGGACAAATGCTGTCTGAAGGGAAAGAAGTCCTGGGCTGATGGAGTGATCATTCTGAAGCTCTGTTGATTGAGGGAGACAGAAGAGGGGCAGAGTTCAATGAGACAAGAGTGTGAGGGGTTGAGGTCATTTGGAGAATGCTTGTGGAAGTAGCTGTTGAGGATGTAAGGAGGGACATCAAGAGGCTGAGGAATGGAAAGGCACCAGCAGTTCATGGAATTACGCATGAGATGGTGTATCAGACTTGTGAAAGAGTAATTTGGTAGCCGACCATGATGTATAAGGTATGTCTGGAGAAGGGAAAGGTCCAAGAAGAACGCTGCAGTACTGTGGTGTGATTCTTACAACGAAAGCCTGTGCTGGCACAAAGCTACATGGAATGAGAGAGGGGGTCCACCTTCCCTTGTGTGAAGAAAGATGACGAAAATATTAGGGAAAACAGAGGAATAACTTTGGGATGTGTGATATGGTGGAATGGTAGGTCTGTCGATGCTCTGTGGAAGGAGGAGGTGTGTCTCCTTCCCTTCAAAGGAACACTAACTGAAAAAGTACTGGTAGGAGAAAGAGAGTAGGACAGGAAGAGATCTAGAAGATAGATAAGCACTTAGTCACTCAGTAGAAGATTTTCCCTTGATTCGAATCCTGCCAGTGAAGAGAACACAGAGGAAGGGGGGGAACACGAAGGAAGCATTGAATACAGGGGTTTTTATCTCAGACGGGGACAGATAAGGACAGTATATTAAGCAAATCACTGAGATGGAGAAATAGTATAACTATGACTGAACACAAGTGTTGAATTCATCTGACCAAGAAACCCTGGTAGCTGAGTATTACAGACAATCTCAAGACCTTTCTCTTTTATACCAAAATCACCACCACTTCCTGAGCCCAAAATACCGTCCTGAATCAGTTGGAAAAGTGTGAGAGTTGGTTTAAGTGACAGCAGTATTTTAGATACTGGGAAATGCATTATTTCTTATCATGGAGTCAGTTAAGTCACTTTTTAAATTTTTTTTTTTCGTAGTTCTGATGTGATTTTATGAATTTGACCTTCACTTCCAACCTGGTCGTTTCCATCAGTGATGAAGGACCCCAATGGGAGCCATTTCTGCAGGGTCAGGTTGGGTGGCAGTTTGGTAGCTGTGAAAGTAAAACCCCCAACCCTCTCCAGCTGGGACCTAGCACCTTAGGTCAGGTTAGGTTAGGTTACTGTGTGTCCCTGTGTTTCACAATGGTTTCCCAATGTGGTCGCTTGTGATAGTTCGATGTAAAGGTGTTGTAATGTTATGGATTAATCAGACCTTTTGTCAGAAATGGGAGTCTTATTCCTCAAAATCACATCAGGAATAAAAAAGGATACAAACAAAATGCCTTAATTCCCAGAGGCAGGCTTAGCCATAAGAAATGTGACCATTCTGAAGGGCAAATGAATGAAGTCTTTTGAAAAACCAAAATTCTCTTCAGTAAATTATTGGGATATCAAAAGATTTCGATTTTATTCTTCTGTCGTCGATTCCATCACTGAAAATGCTGCACTTTAGATAACACTAGGTTTGGGTAAGCAGTTTCAGATCCTGTGGATCAGACCTTCGAGTGATTGATACCGGGAATAGCTGTAGGGGTCTTATTTTTTAGCAAGAAATATAAAGTTTTGAAAAATCAAACTTGTGTCTGAAGGGGTTACTGATTTTGTTTTTGTTGGTCCTTTCCAGGCATCCAATCCCCTGGAGTGTAAGATTTGATATAATGTGTTCAGTGAAAACCACTGCCCGAGGATCCTCCCTTGTTCCCACTCGTTCTGTGGCCATTGCATCGATGGGCTCATCTCGACCCAAAAGAAAGAATGTCCCTCATGCACAGAGGAACTGACGGCCAATTCAGCTGAAGACGTCACGACTAACAGAGACCTCCTTGATGCTGCAAAGCAACTTCCATCCAAGAGTGAAGAATCTAAAATTACATCCATAAGACCAAAGAGACCCTTTCTGTTTACGAGGGAACAGAAGTTGAAGTTAATGGCCGCATTGAAAGCAACAAAAAGATAAGAGGAGAATTGGAAGGATAAATAAAAATAAATAAATAAATAAAGATAAATAAATAAATAAATAATAATAAATGAAAATAATAAATAAATAAATAAATAAATAAATAAATAAATAAATAAATAAATAAATAAATAAATAAATAAATAAATAAATAAAAATAATTAAATAAAAAATAAAAAGGAACAAATAAAAAAAAAGAAATAAATAAATAAAAAATAAATAAATAAAAATAATTATATAAATAAATAAAAATAAATAAAAAAAAAAAATAAATAAAAATAAATAAATAAATAAAAGTAAATAAAAATAAATGATATTAAATAAATAAAAATAAATAAATAAATAAATGAAAATAAATGGAAATAAATAAATAAAAATAAATAATAAAATATAATCAAATAAATATAAATAAATAAATTAATAAATAAAAATAAATAGATAAATAAATAAAATAAAAAATAAAAATAAATAAATAAATAAAAATAAAAAAATAAAAAAAACATAAATAAATAAGCAAAAATAAATGAACAAATAAATAAAAAATAAATAAAAATAAATAAATAAATAAAATAAATTAAAGTAAATACATAAGAATAAATAATTAAATAAAAACAAATGAATAATTAAAAAAAGAAAATAAATAAATAAAAACATAAATAAATAAGTAAATATAAAAAGTAAATAAATAAAAATAAATAAATAAAAATAAATTAATAAAAATGAATAAATAAAAAGAACTAAATAAATAAATAAAAATAAATGAAAATAAATAAATAAAAATAACTGAAAATTAAAAACATAAATAAATAACAATAAATAAATAAATAAGTGAAACTAATAAAAATAATCAAATAAATGAAAATAAATAAATAAAAAAATAAGTAAAAAAATTAATAAAATTAGATAAATAAAAATAAATAATTAAATAAAAAAAATAAATAAATAAAAAAATAAATAAATAAATAAAATTACATAGATAAATAAACAAGAATAAATAAATAAATAAATAAATAAATAAACAAATAAAAAAATGTAAATAAACAAATAAAAATAAATAAGATAAATAAATTAATAAATATAAAAAATAGATAAATAAATAAGAAAATTAATAAATAAATTAGAATAAAAAATAAATAAAAATAAATGAAAATAAATAAAAAAATAAATAAAAAATAAATAAATGAAAATAAATAATTAAATAAAAATAGATAAATAAATCAAAATCAATAAATAAAGAAATAAATAAATAAGTAAAAATAATAAATAAATACAAATAAAAAATAGAAAATATAGATCAAAATAAATAAATAAAAACAAATAAATAAAAGTAAATGAAACTAAATAAATAAAAATAAATAAATAAGTGAA
Organism: Macrobrachium rosenbergii; assembly: GCF_040412425.1. Lineage (NCBI taxonomy): Eukaryota > Metazoa > Arthropoda > Malacostraca > Decapoda > Palaemonidae > Macrobrachium > Macrobrachium rosenbergii. The sequence continues at coordinate 19,489,950 of NC_089755.1, forward strand.
GATAAATGAATAAAAATAAAGAAATATATAAATAAAAATAATTAAAAAAGGAAATAAATACAAATAAATAAGTAAATAAAACTAAATAAATAAATAAAAAATATAAATGAATATAAATAAATAAAAATAAATAGAAAAAAAAATTATTAAATAACTAAAAATAAATAAAAATAAATAAATAAATAAGTAAAAATAAATAAATAAAAAATAAGTAAATAAATAATTAAAAATAAATAAATAAAAAATAAGTAAAAATATAAATAAATGAAAATAAATGAAATAAAAAAAAAGAATAATGAATAAATATAAAAATAAATAAATAAAAATAAATTGATAAATAAAAATAAATAAATAAATAAATAAAATAATTAAAATAAGTAAATAAAAATAAATAGATAAATAGAAATAGATAAATTAATATAAAAAATAAATTACAATAAATAAATAACTAAAAATAAATAAATAGATAAATAAATAATTAAAATAAATGGAAATAAATAAATAACTAAAAATAAATAAATAGATAAATAAATAATTAAAATAAATGGAAATAAATAAATAAAAATAAATAAATAAAATAAATAGATAAATAAGTAAAAAAATAAATAAATAAAAATAAATAAAAAATAAATAAAAATAAATGAATAAAAATTAATTAATAAAGATGAATACATAAATAAAAATTAATAAACAAACAAAAATAAATAAATAATTAAAAATAAATAAATAAATGAGAAAGAGTGTGAGTGAGCGTCAGTCTTGAGGGGATCAGTCTTGCAAGTGTCAGTCTAACAACCATCAGTCTTGAGAGCATCAGTCTAAAGAGTGTCAGATTAACGATCGTTAGTCTAAAGAGTGTCTGTCTTGCGAGTTGCAGTCTAGCAAGAGTCAGTCTTGCGAGGGTCAGTCTAACGAGCATCAATCTAATGAGCGTCAGTCTTGCGAGCATCATTCTTGAGAGCGTCAGTTTAACAAACCTTCCTGAGAGTAAGTCTTGCATACGTCAGTCTGACGAGCATTAGTGAGCGTCATCATTGCATACGTCAATCTAACGAGCATTAGTGAGCGTCATCATTGCAGAATCAGTCTAATGAGCGTCAGTGAACGTTTTGCATGTGCCAGTCTAATAAGCATCAGTGAGTTGTCAGTCTTGCATGTGTTAGTTAACGAGAGTCAGTCTTCCGAGTGTCAGTCTAACGAGCGTCACTCTTGCCGGCGTAAGTCTAACGGGCATCAGTGAATGTCAGTATTGCCTGTGTCAGTCTAATGAGCATCAGTGAACGTCAGTTTTGCGAGCGTCATTCTAATGAGCGCCAGTCTAATGAGCGTCAGTCTTGCGAGTGTCATTCTAATAAGCTTCACTGAGCATCAGTCTTGCATACGTCAGTCTAACGAGCGTTAGTGAGCATTATCATTGCAGAAGGTAGTCTAACGAGCATCAGTGAATGTCAGTCTTGCATGTGTCAGTATAATGAGCGTCAGTGAGTGCCAGTCTTGCATGTGTCAGTCTAACGAGAGTCAGTCTTCCGAGCATCATTCTTGTGGGCGTCAGCTAACGTCAGTCCTGCATGCGTCAGTCTAATGAGCATCAGTGAGCGTGAGTTTTGCGAGCGTCAGAGAGAGAGAGAGAGAGAGAGAGAGAGAGAGAGAGAGAGAGAGAGAGAGAGAGAGGTCATGGCGGGTAAATTATTATCGGCCTCTGTGATTCTTCTTCTTCTTCTTTTATCGGCTGATATCCTCAAGAGAGACAACTCTCTCTCTCTCTCTCTCAGGTGTCTGTCTCCATCCATCTCCTTCTCCATCTGAGGGAAAAGGAATCATAGCTATCAATCAGATATTGTGGGGGGGGGCGAGGTGTGACTGCCGTATGCACCTTAATTTGAATATAATAATAATAATAATAATAATAATAATAATAATAATAATAATAATAATAATAATAATAATAATAATAATACAATGGTTCAACGAAGGAAATGCACATCAACCTGAACTATGAGAAGCTTATATAAAGTTCCCGCCCAATTCTCAGTCGAGCCGCTCGAGGCGGGTGTTGGGGATGGTGGGGGAGGAAGTGGTGGAGAGGGTTGTTGGAGTTTCGTCCTTCCCCAAAAACCGGTTTTTGGGGGAGCAGTTCCGTACACACACACACACACACACACACACACACACACACACACACACACACTCAATCTCTCTCTTTCTCTCTCTCTCTTTAGCACAGGAAAGCTCTCAGACTTATCCAGTGGGCAGCAGCAACTGACGGCGTACAATGAATGTGGGCAAGGCCCCCCCCCGCCTTAAATGGTCACATGTGTGACCTGCTCTCCGAAGGATGATTAAATGTCTAGGATTAAAGTAGGATTGAATGATGTCCAGGATTGTAGGGTTAGGATTAAAGTAGGATTAAACAACTTCTATAACTGAAGGTCTAGGATTAAAGAAGGATTGAATGATGTCCAGGATTGAAGGTCTAGGATTAAAGTAGGATTGAAGCACTTCGAGGATTGAGGGTCTAGAATTAAAGCAGGACGAAAGGACTTCTGGGATTGAAGGTCTAGGATTAAAGTAGGATTGAAGGATGCCCAGGATTGTAGGTCTAAGATTAAAGGACTGCTAGGATTGAAAATATAGGATTAAAGTAGGATTAAAGGATGTCCAGCATTGATGGTGCAGGATTAAAGTAGGATTAAAAAACTTGTAGGATTGAAGGTCTAGGATTAAAGAGCGTCTAGAATTGAAGGTCTAGGATTAAAGTAGGATTAAATGGCTTCTAGGATTGAAGGTCTAGGATTAAAGTAGGACTGAAAGAAGATTAGGATTAAAGTAGGTTTAAAAACCTCTAGGACTGAAGGTCTAGGATTAAAGTAGGTTTAAAGGACTAGTATTGAAGGTCTAGGATTAAATTAGGATTAAAGGATATCCAGCACTGAAGGTCTAGGATTAAAGTAGGATTAAAGAACTAGGATTGAAGGTCTAGGATTGAAGTAGGATTAAAGAACTAGGACTGAAGGATAGGATTAAAGCAGGATTAAAAAATTCTAGAATTGAAGGTCTTGGATTTAAGTAGGATTAAAGGACATCTAAGATTTAAGATCTAGGATTAAAGTAAGATTTAGGACATCTAGGATTGATGGTCTAGGATTAAATTTAGTAGGATTAAAGAAAGTCTAGAATTGAAGGTCAAGGATTAAAGAAAGATTAAAGGACTTCTAGAATTGAAGGTCTAGGATTAAAGGACATCTAGGATTGAAGGTCTATGATTAAAGTAGGATTAAATGACATCTAGGATTAAAGATCTAGTTTTAAAGTAGGATTAAAGGATATCTAGGATTGAAGGTCTAGGATTAAAGTTGGATTAAAGAACTTCTAGAATTGAAGTTCTAGGATTAAAGTAGGATTAAAGGACATCTAGGATTGAAGGTCTATGGTTAAAGTAGGATTAAAGGACACCTAGGATTGAAGGTCTAGGATAAAGTAGGATTAAAGGACATCTAGAATTGAAGGTCTAGGAATAAAGTAGGATTAAAGGACATCTTGGATTTAAGGTCTAGGATAAAGTAGGATTAAAGGACATCTAGAATTGAAGGTCTAGGAATAAGGTAGGATTAAACGACATCTTGGATTTAAGGTCTAGGATTAAAGTAGGATTAAAGGACATCTAGGGTTGAAGGTCTAGGATTAAAGTAGGATTAAAGGACATCTAGGATTGAAGGTCTATGATTAAAGTAGAATTAAAGGACATCTAGGATTGAAGGTCTAGGATTAAAGTAGGATTAAAGGACATCTAGGATTTAAGGTCTAGGATTAAAGTAGGATTAAAGGACATCTAGGATTTAAGGTCTAGGATTAAAGGACATCTAGGATTTAAGGTCTAGGATTAAAGGACATCTAGGATTGAAGGTATAGGATTAAAATAGAATTAAAGGACATCTAGGATTGGAGGTCTAGGATTAAAGTAGGATTAAAGGACATCTAGGATTTAAGGTCTAGGATTAAAGTAGGATTAAAGGACATCTAGGATTTAAGGTCTAGGATTAAAGGACATCTAGGATTGAAGGTCTAGGATTAAAGTAGAATTAAAGGACATCTAGGATTGGAGGTCTAGGATTAAAGCAGGATTAAAGGACATCTAGGATTTAAGGTCTAGGATTAAAGTAGGATTAAAGGACATCTAGGATTTAAGGTCTAGGATTAAAGGACATCTAGGATTGAAGGTCTAGGATTAAAGTAGGATTAAAGGACACCTAGGATTGAAGTTCTAGTACCAATAATATACGATAAAATGTCGTTTACAGCCACTTGGTATAATCTCATGATGGGAGGGTATACATATGTACAGGTATATATATATATATATATATATATATATATATATATATATATATATATATATATATATATATATATATATATATATATATATATATATATATATATATATATATATATATATATATATATATATATATATATATATATATATATATATATATATATATATATATATATATATATATATATATATATATATATATATATATATATATATATATATATATATATATATATATATATATATATATATATATATATATATATATATATATATATATATATATATATATATATATATATATATATATATATATATATATATAAATATATATATAATATAAATATATAAATATATATATATATATATATAAATATATATATATATATATGTGTGTGTGTGTGTGTGTGTGTGTGTGAGTGTATAGATATAAATTTCTGACTGACATCAGGACTGAAGTGTCTTCCTGTATCCTGAGATCGTGTTTGCTTCGTCTAGTATGATGTTTGGAGGCAAAGGCGTGGCAAGAAAGCCTTCACAGAAGAAAGTAGGTCCAAGTCCACAATTCTCGGGAAGAAGCGTTTGAGCTGAATGATTGATTGTCAGTCCACTTATAGGCCTGGGTCCTTATCCACGGCCACACTGTTCACTTTCGTTTAGTTCCTCCACTGACAATGAATGATGTTCCGAAGGGAGTGTGGTTCCATTGTGAGATAATTCACTGGTCGAAAGCGTCTGTCTGTCTCCCTCCTCATTATCATTAGAGACAAGAAAAGCCGTTGTTCTCTCGGGGTGTGCTTTGGGTGACGTTTCCCTCTCTTCAGGTGCTTCATGTTAGGTCCACAGTTGCTCTGGGTCGACATTTTCTTCTGTTTTGAGTTGAAATCTTTCATATTTTGACCTGGTTTTCTATTAGTAAGTGAGGCAATGCGTTCCGTTTTGCTCTATTGCATTTTATTATGCTGTATTTTATAGGTATTTTGTCGTTCTGTTGCAGTCCTCCTCCTCCCCACGTGGCAGTCTGCATAGAAAACGGCCAATTACCCAGACTGGTTGTGTACATCGAAGGTTATGTAGAAATGCGCAAATACATTTTAAAACATACCATTTCAGTACAGTAAGACTGCACCCTAAAGTAAATATAAACTGGCAAATGACCCACAATGTACTACAACATATAACAAAAAAAAAAAAAAAAAGATATTAGATATTAGATGCACGTAGGGAAACCTAGGCCGACGTGGCTTCTCGACGTGCGATGGCCCTTTTTGTACCCACTCCAACTGCATAACTTGGTTTACCTGTTATTTCAGTAAAATAATACGGCCTACAATGTTTTTTGAGGTTGACAGTTCGACTCGAAATCAGAAGACCGGTGTATTTGAATGGCAGTTTTATTTACATGTGTTTCTCAGCTCTAGTTCTGTTTCTGGCAACCTCTGCTGATTTTCTTTGAAGAGGCGTTTTGAACCACCCAGTCACTCGTGGCTGTTCAAAATGTATCTGGTGCCTCCTGGCTGTCAGTTTCTGTCTGTTGAAATGGAAGCAGTGACGAGAGAGAGAGAGAGAGAGAGAGAGAGAGAGAGAGAGAGAGAGAGAGAGAGAGAGAGAGAGAGAGCAAGAGAGCCACGGCCACATTAATTTTTCAGATACTTATTTATCTCAGGGTCGTCGGCAGTCTTTTGGATGTTGTGAATGACTTCAACAATCTTTTTTGGGATTTTATTCTAAGTGTTGGAGTTGACGAGGTGCCTAGATAATATTTTTAACTCCTGCACGAATATTATTCATTTGCTCATGTTGAATGATGATAGAAATCGTTCCTTTCGATACTCGTCCTTGTTCTTGGCTCCTAGCTGATCGAATGCACGCGGCTGTAAACACAATTGCAACTGTTTTTTGGCCTTGATACTGGTCGCGCATATCACTCGAATCCTGCTTGAAACGGTCTTTCTGTCTGGGTGCTGCTGCTTATCAGCTGTGATGGTCCGGTTACTACCGAATCATTGTGAGGAGGGGGAGGAGGACTGTTGTCAAGAGGACATTCTCAGGTTCTTTGTGAGGGGATGGTGGAGCATAGTAATTCAGACCTTGAGTCACAGTCTGTTCTTGCAGGTGCCATTATTTACTGCGTGAGCTCTGCCCTGTTGGCAAGACTGCTCCTGTTTGGTCTCGATTTTCGTGTAATTTAATCTGAGATTTTATTAGGAAGTAGAGGATTCTCCGATAGTTTTTTTGCTTTAGTTTGCTCTAAGTTCACCAAATCACACGTACATTTGAACGATAACCATCTGTGAAATCATGCTTGCATCCTTCCTGGCTGATTGCTTGCGCAAGAAAAGGTTGTTCCAGGTCCGATTCTGGTTAATATTTGGGTGACCTTCAGTGAAAGATCTTGCTGTTGGAAACCTTCCTCTCGTGACTGGACAGTGTCAGTCAGGTTACCGTGGACTGGTATTTGTGGAGGCCTCCCTCACTGGTCTCTTGGTATTAAATAGCATTTGCTGGTTTCCCTTTTTCTTCTTCTTCCATCATCGTCAGTTTTGCTTGCATCTTCACTTGCATCGTCATTCCGAATTGTCTTCAGTGATGCCCAGTTGGTGGAGAATTCTAGTTCACACTTTCATTTGAAGGACGGTGGGACATTTATAGTTCATGTACAGTATTCCTAATTTTTTACTGCAACAAATAAAGAATCAGAATTATCATCGAGATAGAGAGCACATAGCACCATGAAGGGGGGGGCGGGTGGGAGGGGGCAGAGTTCCAAAGCGCTACCTGTCACTACAGGCACTCCCTCCTTCCCCCACCGACTCGCTCCCTTCCTCATACACACACACACACACACACACACACACACACACACACGTGGGTTTGAGGAAATGATTCCCTGTCATCCAGCAGAGAGAGAGAGAGAGAGAGAGAGAGAGAGAGAGAGAGAGAGGTTGATTATGCATTCAGTAGAATCTGGCAACATAGCTCAAAAGTTACTAGAGTGCATTAAGTGCCAAATCAGTCTTTTTCTTTATGAGGTCCGTCTTCCCCAAAACTGTACTTGAGCCGCAGCCTCCGTTCTTCTGGCTGTGGACAGAAGTGCCACTGTAAATTGACAGAAAGGAGGACCACTTGTGGGATACTGAAAAGTGACAGTGTGTGTGTGTGTGTTCCCCCAGGAAATAGGGACGGTCCAGATAGCAGCAGCAGCAGAATGCACAGACGACAAAGACACCTCTTGACTCTTTCTATCTCTGTCACATCTGTCTGTCTGTCTCCCTGTCTGTGTTGATGAAATATGTCCGTTACTAACTTCTTTGTTTTTGACATGTTCAATCAACAGTGGATGGAAGGAAGCCATTTTATGGTGCTGAAGAGAGGTAGTACCGTCAGTGCACCTCATGCAGTGCACTGTAGGTACAACAGTAGGTTCTGTTCCCGTAGATGCTACAGCCCCTTTCATTCCTTTTACTGTACCTCCTTTCACATTCTCTTTCTTCCATCTTGCTTTCCTCAACCCTCTCCTATCAGTTGGTTAGTAGTGGTTCTTCTTCTTCAACTGCTTTGAGGTTCTTCTCCTCTTGTTACGCTTTTTAGACCTTTTTACTCTCATTTTCCGTCTCAGCGCTGAATGACCTCAGGTCCCAGTGCTTGGCTTCTGGCCTTCATGCTATATTTTATTACATTCTGTTCTGTTCTAAACAGCCACTATTCAACGCCTGCAGAGACAGACAGACAGACAGACAGGATAGTGGTCAGACAGCCCAAGTGAAGGCACCACGGGTGGTATCAGTCTTACTGCAATGACAAGGCATCACAGATTACTGTTGTTATTATTATCATTATGTAAATATTGTACAATTGACAGTTCATAGCATGTCGTCATGCTGGTCCTTGCCTTCAAAATATATATATATATATATATATATATATATATATATATATATATATATATATATATATATATATATATATATATATATATATATATATATATATATATATATATATATATATATATATATATATATATATATATATGTATATATATATATATATATATATATATATATATATATATATATATATATATATATATATATATATATATATATATATATATATATATATATATATATATATATATATATATTATATATATATATAAGCATTAAGCTACAAACATTCTTTAATATCCAATTCACTCTAAACAAAGGAATAATATATTTTCATATATGATAAATAAAGAATTTTTTTAGTTGATAATAAGTCTGTCGTCTCGTGGGACTTATTATCAACTAAAAAAATTTCTTCGGGCAACATATATGAAAATATGTTATTCCTGAGGTAGAGTGAATTGATATTAAAGGACGTTTGTAGCTTAATGCTTTGTATATGAATCACGGTGATGTGATAAAATTCATTCATATATATATATATATATATATATATATATATATATATATATATATATATATATATATATATATATATATATATATATATATATATATATATATATATATATATATATATATATATATATTGTCGTCTTGTTATCATTTAATTGTTTGATTTTACATTATTATTGATTAAAGCTGAGTGTTAAATACTGTATTAGTCTGTTAGCTCGTTCTCCTCCTCTCAGGTGGTTTGTGTGTTTGAAACTATTTGCTAATGGCTGTTTTGTTTTTTTCATATTTGGTGCGTGAGTGGAGGTGGCTCCGTGTTTTCCTGGTGGTGCTTTTGGCCGAAACGAGGAATCGTTTCTGAGCAACCTTACAGAGTGGAATGATATTGGCTAGCTGTTTGAATCATCCGATATATTTGGATTTACTTGAAGCACCAGCATTTTTCTGCCACGTATTTCCAGCTCCTCCTTGCTTAGTTATAAAGCCGAGGGGGCCTCTCTGAGCCACGGTATGGTGATACTTAAATTGTATTTTTGATCACGGCATAGGGACCTTAAACGGATCTTTAGCCTGTCCCTGCTATCTGTGCTGATTGGCGGAGCATGCCATATTCATTCCTCATTGCTGGGAGCCGTGATTTGATATCTTCCTGTGTTAATCTCCGGACGCGGAGATTCTATTTTTGCAGAGATCACGGCCAGTTATTGAAAAACGGGGAAAAACCACCTTAGGAGTATAATATTACAGTGTATTGGTCAGGTTATTCCTCCTTTTTGTTTGCCTCCTCCTGTCTGAACCCCCTTCTATTGTGGATAATTGTGTTGCAGGCTATCTTTAGTAGTATGAGTGTTTATTATTGTTATTAATTAATTAAGAGTGTTAGCTATTCATTTATTTGATGTATTGTGAGGTTCAGGTGTAACTTCTATCTAGTTATTTATGTATTAAATTAAGTTTTTATTCCTGGTGTTTTGTTTACCCCCCTGAATTGATTTTTGCACACCCTTTTTTTTTTTTACTATTCCACCTACCGTGGACTTAGTACCTGTGATTTGAACACTTTTAATGCTTTTTGAGATTGAGTATTGAGTGATGGCAAAACCAGCCATCACAGATTGGTTACCGCGATAGGATATTTCGTACCTGTTAGTGTTCACTAGTGTGCAAAATTAATTCTGGGGGTCTTGTTTTTGGCAACATTTTTACACCTCCTCGTGTAAGGTATTTTTGGTAATTGGTGATATTGTTTTGTGATTTATCAAAATGTCAACGGTTAATGTGTTAGAGCTTCTTAGTGGAGAAGGGTGGCAAGCAAGGCTGGCAGAGTTAGATAGGCATGAGTTGGAGCAGGTGGCTCAACATTTCGGAATAGAATTTGATGTATCTGTTACAGGGAACAGAATCAACACTTTTTTTTGGAAGTGTACGTAGCGTGATCTTAGCGATCTACTTCAGGAAAAAGACGTAAAAAGGTTCAACCCATGATTCCACTCGCATTTTTTCCCCTCTCTCTCTCAGCCGGAATCCCTCTCTCTCTCTCTCTCATCGTTTTCCGAAGCTCATCCACCCGACCTCTCTCATTCTCACAAGTAATTAAATGGACTATTTAAAGAAACACAATCGTTCCTACAAAAATAGGTTTATTATTCAAATAACCCAACAAGAAATGAATAAAACAAAGCAAAGATTAAAATGCATAATAAATGAATTATCGAGTCAGATAACTAAACTCTAAACTGCAAAGCACTTCTGATTAAAGAAGTCTCATTATGGCTAATAGCCTGGAAATACCCAAAATCTCACATACACACAAATCAATAACTAAAAGTCATGTCAAAAAACAGTCTACCACATAAAGAGATTGACATTGCAAATGATTTGCATGTCCTTTTCCTCAAACTCCCAAGTCCACAAACATCTGTCGAAAGAATTAAACATGATAGAAAACTCCCAAAAATACATGAAATACAAAACACAATAATGGAAAGTGTAAAATGCATAGCCAAGATATGGCAAACGTAACACAACAAAATAATAATATAAAAGAGGTATGAATATTCATATTAAATTTCCCACACCAGTTCACAAGTACATAATGATCAGAAAGTCATGGTAAAAATCACAAGTTCAATTTTCTCCCATAAAAACAGAGATTTGAGACTCTACCTTATCTGCCGATTTTCAAAGCCTGGAACCACTCCAAAGTTATGACTGGGCAACTGCAGTTCTGTCACGTTAATGAACGATCAAACTCACTTTTAGGGCAGATTTTGGCATAATCTAGATCAAAGTAACGCACGAATATACATAGCACTTCGGAGATCACCTGATCTCCAATATTGCTGAGCTTCTCGCGCAAAGAGCTGAGGAATCAAAATATGCACTGTTTCAGCAATCTTGCATCAAACCTCTCGCCCTAGTTCGCTCTTACACCGAATCTTCCACGATAACATCTTAAAGCATTGAAGCTATGAAATGCATATATGTGTCCTTTAAATATATCTGTAAGGAAGGGCCTATTGTTATTGCAGGTGTACGAATATGTTAATACAGAGAAGGCAGGGGATGAAGTGAAAACAGCCAAAGAGGTGGAGCTTTTGAATAAGCAAATAGAACTAAAAACCCTAGAATTCAATATGGAAAAGTTTAGGGCAGAGGAAAGAGAAAGAGAGAGGCAGTTTGAGAGAGAAATGCGGGTAACAGATCCTTCTTCCCCTCCCTCTTCCCCAAATATGTTGGTAACGCCTGCTATCAATTTGGCTCAGGCTCTCAAGTTCGTGCCGAACTTTCAAGAATGTAATGTGGCGGAATTTTTTGTTTCTTTTGAGAGAATTGCTGCTAAGTTACAGTGGCCCCTGGAGTACTGGACCACCCTTATTCAGAGTAAACTGATAGGTAGGGCTCAGAGAGTTTATGTTACGTTGGATGAGAATCTATCATCCGACTACGAAAATGTGAAAGCCATTATTTTGAAGGCTTATGAGCTTGTCCCCGAGGCTTATAGACAGCGGTTTAGGAACCTGCAAAAAGGTAGGGAACAGACGTTCGTAGAATTTTCTAGGGGTAAGAAGCAATATGCTGAGGATTGGTTCAAGTCGAAGGAAGTCGACGACTTTGAAAGGTTGAAAGAGTTAGTGCTTGTAGAGGAATTTAATAGGTGTGTGCCCGATAAACTGAAGGTACATTTGGAAGAGTTGAAAATTCATACTTTACAAGAGGTTGCCATTGCTAGTGACGAGTATTATTTGTCACATAAAAATGAATTGGTAGGAGTGGTGACAAATGTAAAGCCTGGTTGGATTAGAACGGGCCGGAGTAGTAATTATAATAAGGTTTCTAATAGGCCTAATTATATAAATAAGGACCAACCCAGGAGGCAGAATAACCCTAATAATAATAATCGCTTTTCTCCTGACAGGGGTAACAGGGGTTATAATGGTTATGATCCTAAAAAGGTGAAGAGTATGACATGCTACTATTGTAACAAGAAGGGGCATGTGAAAAACAGGTGTTTTGCTTTTAAGAAAGCACAACAGGCAAACAATAGGCCAGCAATGGGTATAGGAAGGAAAGAAAAAGAACCCATCACGAGCAGGACAGATGAGCAATGACTATCCGGTTGTTTTGAGAAAATTTTGTCTCAAGGTCGTGTCTCATCCGCGAATTCGTCCGAGTGTAAATGCATATGTATTTTGCGTGACACGGGTGCGGCACAATCGTTGATTTTGAGAAAGGCCTTGCCGTCAGATTTTGTCCTGAACTGTGAAGAATTTGTCTTGTTGTCTGGATATCCTGATTCGGTGGAGTCATATCCCCTCTGCAATTTTCCTTCTTGTTTCAGGAATGTTGAAATTGGCCATAGTGGAAAAATTTCCTGTTAAGGAAGTAGACATAGTGTTGGGAAACGATGTGGCCTATAAGAACCAGACTTGTCCAATAATAATAAATCCCGAAGTAGCAGTGGTTACTCGTTCTAGAGCTAGAGGAGTTGACGCTGCAGAGTCAACAACAGATGTAGATTTGAGTAGCTTAGAATGTAGTGGTATTAGTAATTTAGTTGTAGAAAATATTGACATTGTAAAGGACATTCCAAACTGGACAAAGGAGGAGCTAATTAAAGCTCAGAAACAAGAATTCCGGAACCTTCCTACTGAATCAGGCGAGGTGGATGATTTGACAGTCCCAAAGTTTAAAATAATCAACAACATTCTTTATAGGTTGAGTAGGCCTAGAGAGGCTGGTAACAGTGCACATGAAGTTGCAAAACAAATAATGGTCTCTTGTGTTCACAGGACTGGCTTGATGTCGTTGGCACATGACAATGTATTGGCGGGTCATTTCGGAATTCTCAAGACGGCTGGGAAATTGCTCAAGGATTATTATTGGCCCAAACTGAAATCTGACGTGAAGAAATTTGTCAATAGCTGTGGTATCTGCCAGAAGGTCGGTAAGCCAAACCAAGTTATAACAAAAGCTTCTTTATGTCCAGTTCCTGTGGTTTCTGAGCCTTTTAAAGAAGTCATAATCGATCTTGTCGGGCCATTGCCCAGGACTCGTAGTGGGAATGAGTATATTTTCACTATAATGGATAAAATGTCCCGTTTTCCAGAAGCCATTCCCCTAGGTTCCATTAAAAGCATAGAGATATTTGAGGTGTTAATAAATTTTTTCACTAAGTTTGGGATGCCTAAGTTGATTCAGTCTGACTGTGGTACAAACTTTGTTAGTCGATATTTTAAAGAGAGAATGGCAGAGTTGGGTATTAAACATGTGACTTCATCTCCATATCATTCAGAGAGTCAGGGTGCTCTAGAGGTTTCATCAAACTCTAAAATCGATGATTAGGAAATATTGTTTAAGTCACGGTTCTGAGTGGGACAAAGAATTACCATATTTGTTATTTGCTTTTCGTTCAGCTCCAAGTCAATCTCTAGGTTTGTCGCCTTTTAAATTGGTTTTTGGACATTGTGTTCGTGGTCTTCTTGATGTTGTAAGAGAGTCATGTGAAGGTAACATTCCTGAGATTAATTTGTTAGACTACATGACTAATTTGGGTGACAAAATGACGAAGGCTTGGGAATTTGCCCGTGAGAATTTGCTGTGCAGTCAGAGAAGAATGAAATACTTCTTTGACAGGAGGACCAAAACACGTAACTTCGCTGAAGGCGACAAGGTCTTGGTGTTGTTGCCTTTTCCCGGTAATCCATTAAAAGCTTCATTTTCAGGTCCCTGGAAGGTTTTGAAAAAAGTTAGCGAGGTCAATTATTTGGTGGAAACTCCCGAGAGGAGGAAGTCTTTTCAACTTTGCCATATAAATATGTTAAAGGAATATAAAGAAAAGGATAAAGTCATTCCGGTGGCAACAGTTGGGGATGTGGTTAGATGTAATAATGACTTTTATTCTTTTTCAGAGGAAGTTGAGGATAAATATGGTAATGATGGTAATTGGCCATCAGGTAATAAGAATTCTTTGGAAAACCTTGATGGTTCAATTTCTCATTTGAGTTACGAGAAGCGCAGGTCTCTGAAAAAGTTGGTGTTGGGCTATAAAGAATTGTTTGTGGATGTACCAGGTCGAACATCTGTTGTAGAACATGACGTGGATGTTGGTAATGCCACACCTGTGAAACAATCCCCATATAGGTTAAATCCCTTCAAGAAGGAAGTTGTTGCAAAGGAGGTGGAATATATGTTAAAACACCGTTTGATCGAGCCAAGCAAAAGTCCTTGGTCATCACCTGTGTTGTTGGTTAAGAAACCTGATGGAGAGTTTCGTATGTGTTTTGACTATCGAAAGGTAAATGAGGTTACAAAATCCGATAGCTTTCCTTTGCCACGCATGGGAAAGTCAAAATATATAAGTAAATTTGATTTATTAAAAGGTTATTGGCAAGTTCCTTTGACGAAACGAGCAAGAGCTTTGTCGGCTTTCGTGACACCTCAAGGGTTATTTCAATGTCGTGTTATGCCGTTTGGTATGAAATCGCCGCCGCTACTTTTCAAAGAATGATGAATACGTTGGTGTAGGATTTAGAAGGGTGTGTGGTTTATATTGATGACATTGTTATTTATAGTGACGACTGGGAGACTCACTTGAAACGTATTAAAGCCTTGTTCGAAGTATTGAAGAAAACTGGTCTGGTGGTCAATCTTAAAAAGAGTGAGTTTGCAAAAGCAAAAGTTGTATATTTAGGTCATGTAGTGGGTAATGGTAAGGTAGCTCCTAAAAAGGCCAATGTGGAGGCTATTGAGAAAATGTCTATCCCTACGTGTCGGAGGGATGTCAGAAAATTCTTAGGTTTGGTAGGTTACTACTGTAGATTTGTGAACAATTTTTCTGACATCGCTGATCCACTCACCAACCTCCTAAAAAAGAAGGTAACGTTCACCTGGACCAGCGACACGCAAAAGGCATTTGAAAGTCTCAAAAAGCTACTACTTAGTTTCCCGATATTGAGGGCTCCAAATTTTGACCTCCCTTTCTCGCTTCCCACCGACGCAAATGACATCGGTGTAGGAGCGGTCTTGTTACAGAAGGACGAGCAGGGTGTTTCTCACCCTGTTGCGTACTTCTCAAAGAAGCTAAATCCCGCTAAACGGAAGTATTCGACTGTTGAAAAAGAGACCCTTGCACTGGTACTGGCAATTAATCACTTTTCTATTTATCTTTCTTCCACAGGCACCTTGCTTAGTTATAAAGCCGAGGGGGCCTCTCTTAGCCACGGTATGGTGATATTTAAATTATATTTTTGATCACGGCATAGGGACCTTTAACAGATCTTTAGCCTGTCCCTGCTATCTGTGCTGATTGGCGGAGCACGCCATATTTATTCCTCATTGCTGGGAGCCGTGATCTGATATCTTCCTGTGTTAATCTCCGGACACGGAGATTCTATTTTTGCAGAGATCACGGCCAATTATTGAGAAACAGAGAAAAACCACCTTAGGAGTATAATATTACAGTGTATTGGTTAGGTTATTTCTCCTTTTTGTTTGCCTCCTCCTGTCTGAACCCCCTTCTTTTGTGGATAATTGTGTTGCAGGCTATCTTTAGTAGTATGAGTGTTTATGATTGTTATTAATTAATTAAAGGTGTTAGCTATTCATTTATTTGATGTATTGTGAGGTTCAGGTGTAACTTCTATCTAGTTATTTATGTATTAAATTAAGTTTTTATTCCTGGTGTTTTGTTTACCCCCCTGAATTGATTTTTGCACACCCTTTTTTTTTTTACTATTCCACCTACCGTGGACTTAGTACCTGTGGTTTGAACACTTTTAATGCTTTTTGAGATTGAGTATTGAGTAGTGGCAAAACCAGCCATCAATATATATATATATATATATATATATATATATATATATATATATATATATATATATATATATATATATATATATATATATATATATATATGTATGTATATATATATACATATATATACATATATACATATACATATATATACATATACATATATATAAGACAGAATACGTTGGCGCAAGCGGGCCACAGCACATAGAAGGACAGGGTGACAAGGAGATAGCCGGTCATCAAAAGGTGATACATTTATTGCCGACGCGTTTTGTAACAACATAGTTACATCATCAAGGCTAAAAGAGAAAACAACACAAATTAAAAACACATGGAATATAAATTTGACTTTGAGTCTCAACAAATTATACCAAACTTACATTAAGACAAAACAAGATTTAAAAAGCACCTGCTAGACTAAAGGCTGAAGGCTTTATGATTCGGAAAGGAGGGAGAAGCAGCGAAGAAAAACGGCTCAAGCCAGAAACAACTGTATAGAGGTGGTGTGATTGTTCAACTTGGGCAGTTCGTGTAAACGGCTTGTTTGGCCCAAGACAGAGAAGTCAGAATAGTTAATGCTGGTGTTACAAATTTTTGTGTGATTTCTGATATTAGAAAATTCGGGATTGGACAATCTGCAGCCAGTACGATGGCTGACACCATTATGTGAATCAGCTCTGACCTTGAGCAATCGCTTAGTCGAACCTACGTAAGTCCCCAAATTACATCTGGGGCAAGTATATTTATATACGACTGAGGATTGCAATAATGGGCAGATTTTGTCTTTAAATTTAAAAAGTGATCCTATTGTAAGGGGATTGTTTGGAATTAAAATAACTTGCAACATATTAAAGTGTTTTTCAATTGCAGACTTGAGATTCCTTCTAAATTTGTCATCTTGGATGTATGGAATACTGGCATACAGTTTCTTTCGTGGAACAGTGCTTTTGGAAGGGGAGTCTGATAGTTTCTTATTTAGAAAATTCTTGCAATGTCTGAAGAAAACATGTGAGGGAAACCAGTTATCGGTAAAATATTTATACAAGAACAAAATTTCTTTATGATATGAATCCCAGGAAGAGGTTAGAGTGTAAGCCCGATGAAGCAAGGTAAAAATTGAATTGAGTTTAAAATGATAAAAACAAGCACTATAAAAGTTTGAACCCAGACCTGAGAAAGTCTTTTTTCTAAAAACGGAAGTGTTAAAACTATTACCATGTCGAAACACCAAAACATCCAAAAATGGCAATCGATCGTTTTCCTCCCTCTAATGTAAACTGGATATTCGGATGTAATTCATTAATGTACGAGAGGAACTGGTCAGCATGGAAAGCTGATTTAAAGAGAATAAAGGTGTCATCAACAAACCGTTTATACACAAGAGGATAAAAACCAAGGGGGCAATTTTCCAACATGTCTTCCTCCAGGAAGCACATAAAAATATTGGAAAACGTAGGACCGAGGGGTGATCCCATTGCCATACCGTCAACCTGTTTGTACAAACAATCATTAAAAATAAAGGCAGTGTCCAGCACTGCTAACTACAACAATTTCTTAAAATAGCAACGATCATAGTTAAAATAAGTATCACTGAGTTCAATAAAAAATTTATCTAAAATAACCTCGATTGTTTCTTCTACTGGGACATTTGTGAATAAGGATTCCACATCGTAACTGGTCATATACAAGTCAGAGTCTTGACATAAAACATATGATTTAAATTCTTCAGAGTTTTTTAAGGTATGTTGATTAGAAGTAAACGGCTCAAGCAAAGGAACTAGGTATTTGGCTAGTTTATAATTGGGAGCATGAATTGATGACAGTATTGGTCTCAATGGGGTTCCCTCTTTGTGTGTTTTAGGTAGACCATAAAGGATTCCAAAGGATGTACCTGAGCAATATAAATCTTCGTAGGTGTCTTTGTTAATGATATTCTTAGTATTAAGTTCTTTTAAAAATCTATTGATTCTGTCTTCAACTTTAAATATATGTTTACATTCAGGTTTACCAATTTTCTGAAACTTGCTTTCATCGCTCAGGCTTCTTCCGGTGGCCCACATGGAATTCAACCATTGGTTCTACGTTCTTCTATTCCTGATCCGGGTGCGCTCCAGAGGATTCACACATTTCCACCAATTAGTCCACAACCGTTATGGCGCAGATGTATTGTCCCTGTGCTTTGCCACGCCTATGAAGCGCTGAATGTATTATATGTATATTGTATATTCTTTTTTTATAGCAATCTGCTGTACGCATCGGTGTGTGGGTTTTAAGGGTGATATTTTGTTGTTGCATTATTTCTGGGAACTTTTATAATTGGGTAGTATTCTATTTGATATTTATGAGTCACGGGGTGCCAAACGTTTTTGTGCAAGTGTGTATGCACTTCATAGTTTTTGGTGATCACACACGTATGTGCATGTGGGTATATGTGTCATATTTCAGTATGACATAATAAGGAAAAATGGTATCATAATTCCATTAACAGAAGAATATATATCTGTGTAGCACATGAGAAGAGTGCTGTTGTGAAATCACAGTTTGGTCAACCCAGATGCGAACGTCATCAATAAATACCTGTGTAGTGTTTTAGAGACACTATGTTGGCATATGTCAGCATATGTCCGCATAAACTCAGCGTCCTCTTTTTGGTCGGAGCTGTAGGCTGTCACGTAAGCCGTGAGAATCCTTGGAACGAGGTCATGTGTGTGTTCGTGTGTGTGTGAATCGTAGTCTTGCTATGTAAAAGTATGAAAGCTTAGATAGAGATCAACATGGGAAGCCATCCTGTGTAGACCACTGTATTCTGCTGTACAAAAAACCTTTTTTAGAATACAAGAAAACCCGCTATGGAGTTTGTCTAAATCCTACAGAACAACTTTGCTATTTCCAAGACAAATATCACATTGCACATCCATGAAGAATTGTGAAGATGCAAAAACAATTTCTCTGACTGCGTTTTTAACTCAGTCTCTACAATCAAACGTAAGATGGGGATATTCTGGTGGAGTACCCTACTACATTGGTGGCAGCGGTCCTTCGACACTGGTGGCAGCGGTCCTTCGACATTGGTGGCAGCGGCATACGTCAGTTCTGGCAGCGCCCCTACATTGTGTCTACATTTTTGGAACGGAAACTCCGATTAGGCAAGATGCCTAAACAACCATAGACAGACGTCATCTTCATCAACAACATGGTCACAATCGGACGAACGATTCAGTGCATCAAAACAATCATCAACGAGAAAGCGAGGAAGACATCTGACCTTCAAAATACATCTTTCCAACGCACGGCAGAGAGAGAGAAAGCGAGAGAGAGAGAGGAATCTCCACAAATCTACGCGACACGTCTCAAATGCCGCAACATTGCACAATCAACCCTCCACAACGTTCCTTGGAAGATTCTACAATCAACATTCCACAACATAAGAAAATTCAACATCCGCAATAGGACCCCTCCGATGACGTGTATCTATACAGACGGAAGTCGGACGGCAGAGGAACTTCGTCGACCTACTTACGAGAATCCAATATAAAGCTAAGTACAGCCATTATCTATAACAGTTAGTATTCTCGTATTCCAGTGATTCAGGTCTCGAGCGGCAGGTTGCTGATATAAGGTGAGCAGCGCCGTAGATTAATACCTTTTCCTTGCAGAAGTAGCGGTTCCCGATACCTCATTTTTTTTTCTTTTGTGCTCTTTTATTTTTTACGCATGACACGTGGTTAACTCTGTTCTTTTTCAGGAAGTGCATTTATTACTTATTGATATTGTATTTTATGATGCATTTTTCATAGGTGATGTTATTTTTTAGCGAATATATGAATCTCGGTTGGGATTTACTTGCGTTCCTGGTATAGATATATGAGGTTACGTAGCGGCCATGTTTATTCATATAGGTTTCAAGATCACTTAGAGAGTAGGCGTGCAGCTAGGAAACTTAATAGGAAAATGACTCCTCCAACCCCAGGTGGGAGCGACCCCACTAACCCAGCTTCCCCACAGAATCCTGTAGTGACGGTAGTTAATGCTAGATCGGCAATTGTACCATTTGCAGGTCGTGTTAATGGATTTTTGACACAGGGTGTCGAATCTTGGATTTCGTCTGTAGACGTACACCTCACGGCAAAGTCAATTACCGATCAGTCTTTACAATTGCAGGAGGCAAAGAGTTTCATAGATTATGCTAAAGGAGACGCAGGTGCGTACTTACGGGGAATATCTTTTAAGGAAACAGTCACTTGGGATGATTTCAAAACCAAGCAGCGTTCCATTTATGGGAGGGAGGATGCATTAGATGAAGTTCTTGCTTTATGCAACATAATAAAAGTCGCATTTATGACTAATCTCAGTGTGGTGGATAGGGCAGCTCTGATAGGAGATAGGCTCGAAGAGTATAATGGAAAATTTGATGGCTCAAGTTGGGTCAATCGTAATATGCATCTCAGTTCCAAATCTCTTTGCAGATTGTTTTATTTGACACTTATAACAGCGATGTTACCTGAACCTTTGGTTAAGTGTTTTGATGAGAAATTAACATCAGATAGCACAGAATTAGATATCTATAGACAGATTCGGAAACACTTGTCCAAGTGTACAGGCCTCGATCCTTCTCTAGTTCAGGCTTTTACAAAGCAAGAAAACAAAAATCATACGTCTTCATCACCGCAACAGGTTAACTTAGTCACTAATAATCCATCAGCAGTCATTTGCTTTAATTGTAAGCGTCCAGGACACATGATAAATGAGTGTAGGACACGCTATTGTTCAATCCATAACAGTTCAAATCACAAGTATAGTCAGTGCAATGCTAGAAAAAAGAATCCAAACAGTAACACAAACATCCAAAGTGCTAGTAATGACACTAAGAGGCAACAATACCATGGGGAAAGAACAAACAATTCAAGCAGAACAGTAATGTAGGTCAGAAACAAGTACATTCAAATCGTTCCTCGGGAAAGTCAACTTCAAGCTCAGCAGTTCAAAATAACCAGGCGTCAGTGAATTTTCAGAATGCCGGCGGACAGACAAACACCACGTAGCCAGTTTAAAGGGGGAGGAGATTGATGTTGGGTTATCATCACTTTTTGAATCAGATAATAAATTTAATGTTCTCCAAGATATGTGTGAAGACAAGAATTTTCCAGAAATTGAGGTAGAGTCTCCCAAACATGCAGAGCACGGTCCCGTAGATTTTTGCAAAATACATGCTATTATTGGCTCAGAAGTTAGGCCAACTTTGCATGCAGTTAGCTTAGAACATAAACATTTCACCTTGTTTTTTGATTCAGGTAGTCCATGTAACATAATGGATTTACGTACTCATCACCTGTTATTTTCAAAATTTCCTATCGAACGCTCCAATGTTCGTTTGTCAGGAATAGGTAATAATGAATTAGATGTAGTGGGTACATCTCAAATACAATACAGGTTGGGGCAACGTACTTTCACGGACACCTTTATCATTATTAGCAATATTAGTATGTACCCAGTAGTTATTATGGGTTATCCATCAATGTCATTACATAACGTAATTTTGACACCCGCAAAACACGGAGTGTTTATAAAAAGGAAATTCTATCGGTCTTCACACACATTGAAATCTGTTTTGGATCAGAAGGAGACAGTCAGTGAGAAAGTAACGTACATAGAAGAACCAGTCACCTGTCTCGTAAGTGATGATATTGTTACAGACACCCAACATAACTCTCAGGCACCCGTCATTGCTGCGTTCACACAAATCATTGAGCCAGACACACCATCGTATCTGACGGTCAAGGTTAAAAGAAAATTGCCAGGCTCAGAGGTTTTAATTCTTCCTGACACTTTAAAAATCAATGGGCTTTCAGTCACGCAAGCATTGTACACAGTAAATTCTGATCATCGGGTTAACATTGAAGTTTTTAATCACTTAAATGCTGCTTTAACAATACATGAAAATCAGCATATTGTCAATATCGAAGCATATAAACATCGAATCCTTACAATTGCTGAAATTAACTCCACTGAATCAGCAACAGATGAAACTCTTTTAAAGGTAATTAAAGGCAAAATCGAAGCAGACATCTTAGATAGGGATATAAGCAAGAAATTTTTTGAACTTCTGTCTTAATATAGTGATGTTTTTTTCTATTAGTACTGGAGCTTTAGGCAAAACGGAAGTCATCGAACATCAAATTCGTTTAAAGGATAAGGACCAAGTCATTTATGTACCTTCATATCGTCTACCGGCCAAATTTCTGAATGAAATCAATGTAGAGGTAGATAAAATGTTAAAAGAGGGGGTTATTAAGAAATCTAACAGCCCTTATAATTTTCCTTTGATAGTAGTACCAAAAAAGGATAAAACCTGGAGGATTTGTGTTGATTTTCGTAAGCTTAACGACCAAACTATCCCTGATCGCTTCCCAGTACCATGTACAGATGATATTTTATCTTTATTAGGACAGAATAAATTTTTTACTTCCTTGGACTTACTTAAAGGCTTTCACCAGATACCCTTAGGTAAGGACAGTACACCGTACACTGCTTTTAGTACAGCTCGGGGTCACTATGAATTCCTACGTATGCCATTTGGGCTACGTTGTTCCCCTATTACGTTCACTAGAATGATCAATATAGTGTTCGGAGATTTACTAGGGAATATTCTCCATGCTTATATGGACGATCTAGTAATATTCTCCAATTCTTTGGAGGAACACTTAAGTAAACTATAAATAGTCCTTCAAAGGTTAAGAGAACATCATTTAAAGGTAAACATTTCTAAATGTGAGTTTTTTAAAGACGAATTAGTCTATTTGGGTTTCATGGTATCTCGGCAAGGTCTTAAAGTAGTCCATGATAAAATCTCTGCTATTAGTAAATTTCCCGTTCCTACTAATGTTAAAGCCATACAGCAATTTCTCGGGGTTTCGGGTTATTA
This sequence comes from Macrobrachium rosenbergii, assembly GCF_040412425.1. Taxonomy (NCBI): domain Eukaryota; kingdom Metazoa; phylum Arthropoda; class Malacostraca; order Decapoda; family Palaemonidae; genus Macrobrachium; species Macrobrachium rosenbergii. Next base: position 19,512,928 of record NC_089755.1, read on the forward strand.
TCGTCGGTTTATCCGAGATTATTCAGTAATAGCAGCTCCTTTAACTGATCTCATAAGGAAGGACGTGATTTTTAAATGGAAATCCCAACATCAAATCGCTTTTGACACCTTGAAAGAGAAAATTAGTTCTGCTCCTATTCTAAAGTTTCCCGATTTTACCAAAGAATTTATTATTGCAACCGACGCACCAGATCAAGGAGTAGGAGGTGTGTTACTCCAGTGGCATGACAACAAGTTTTCTCCCATTGCCTTTTATTCTCGCAAACCAAAAACGTCACAGAAGAAATATGCAGTAATAGATAAAGAATGTTTAGCGATAGCTAACTCGTTGGTACATTTTAAATATATAATCTATGGGTACAGAGTCAAGGTTCTAACTGATCATAAGCCCCTTACTGACTTTTTTAAAGGTTTCAATCATAGTCCTAAAAGAACTCGGTGGCATATGATTATCCAGGACTTTGGAGCTAAAATTGGATACTTACCCGGTAAAGCAAACGTAATAGCAGATGCGTTATCTCGTAACCCAGTACCAACTCAATCATTACCCTTCGCTGATCTAGAAGAAATTCCAATTCCTTCGCAAGCCATGAAAATTGCTATCGAAAATGGTCAATCTTTAGCCCAAACAACAGAGAATATTACAGATATAGAATGGAATTTAGATTCAGTACGACAAGAACAAATGAAAGATCAGAAATTAAGAGTAATAATAGATGCATTAAATAGGAAACCAGATGATAAGGAATATGTGAAATATACTAACCAATATTTCTTGGTCAAGGATAACATTCTATGCCGATCTGTGGCTAGGAGAACCAGGAGTTCAACACAGTTAACTAACGACCAGGTGGTTGTACCTATCACTTTAATCCCTACCGTTCTGAAATGGTTGTACAACCATCCTTTGCAAGGTCATCCTGGGTTCGAAATAACCTCTCAAAAGGCCAAGTCATTATTTTACTGGTCTACTATGTTAAAAGATATTAGGACATATATTAAAAACTGTGATATATGTTTCCGTCATAAGGGCCATACTAAGAATCCTGTAGGTCTCGGAACTTATCCTGTGCCTAGCAAACCTTTTGAAAGGGTACATCTTGATTTATTGACAGGTTTTTACGAGACAGACCGAGGGAATAAAAACCTCTTAGTTATAATAGACGCTCTTACACGGTATACTGAACTAATACCATTAAAAAGTAAAACAGCCATTGAGTGTGCTCGGAAGTTTTATGAGTGCTATATATGCAGACATGGGATCCCAAATATGATAATCTCCGACTCGGGAGGAGAATTCAATAATCACTTCCTTAACTCATTGTGTGAGATTCTGCAAATAAAAAAAAATCAATACGATGATCTACCATCCTGAATCTAATGGTTTGGTCGAACGTGTTAATAGAAAGGTGTTAGACATACTGCGTGTAAACATAGGCGGTATGGACCCAAACTGGGATATTGCAATACCCACTGTGTCCAGTACCCTAAATAACAATTATCATACTTCAATCCGTATGTCTCCCCATGAAGCTGTTTACGGGATACCTGCTAGGTCACTTTTTCACATATTGACACCGACGACTAGTTTGTCAGATCCATTGAAGGATATAATAGATGTTAGCCGGAGTAGATTTCAAACACTTTATCAAAACCTCTTACAGGCTCAAGTGTTAATGAAGAACGCACATGATAAAAAAGCTAAGGTCACAAAGCCTTACCAAGAAGGAGATATAGTATATGTACAGGTCTATGTTAGAAAAGGGCTAAATTGGAAATTATTGCCTAAATTTGAAGGTCCTTTCACAGTTATAGAAGTTTTAGTAGGTAACCGACTTAAAATTCGGAATCAGTCCGATACAACGGATGTTCGAACAGTATCTATCTCTCATGTGAGAGCTTAAGACAATGGTTTGTTATGAAAAAATTAATTATTGTGAGAAATTTTTTATATATATCATTTGAATGGTGTTATTTTTTTTTTATACATTATTTACAAATTATTTTTTTTTGCAGGCTCCAACATGAAGCTTGTCAAATTATACCACGCACTATTCCTATCAATGTTTATTGTGGCTGGGAAGAGTTCTGAAATAACTTTACATCATGGTTCTATTGTAGAGGAAATGAATAATTTCTTTCTAACTGGCAGTAACATAGTTTTAGAAGTCAATATGAACGCCATTTTTACTAGCGAAAATGAAGTACTTGCTCTGAAATCAGAATTGACTCTTTTTGCTCAATCCCTTGAAGATTTGCATAAATCATACTTATCTAGCAGTGATCCAACGTCGCCTAATCAAGTCAGTGACACAATTAATATGCTTTTCTGGGAATTAAGGAATAAAACATGCGAAGCTGAAATCTTGGCTCGTGATTTGCTGATGTGGTCAATACCTCATGACGCTACAGAAAGGCGTAACCCACTTGTTTTAGCGGCATTAAACTTGGTTGGTTCCATAGCTGGTCTTGGTTTAGGGATTTCAAATCGTTTGAAACTTCGCGATCACGGGGTTAAAATCGAAAATCTGGAACATCAACAAGAAGTATTAGCAGGAGAACTAAACAAGCAAATTCAAGCTTTGAACGGCGTAATCAGTAAAGTAAATGAACAGTCACGACGTTTCAATCAGGTTCATGACACTCAAGTGTCATTAGCAACTTTGATGTATTATCATGCTAAAATTGATCATGTATTCTCGAGAGTTTCAAGCTTTATCGAAAAATCAAAAGATTACGTAGAAGCTATAACACTTGCTGCTAAAGGCGTGTTGTCTACTCATTTGTTACCAATTAAAGATCTTACTCAAATTATCAGTAATGCTCATGATAGGATGCGCTATGTTCCAGTAGTAGCTTTTCATAAGGTTGAATTTTATTACAGCTTGATCACAGTTAAAGTTGACCTTGATAAGATCGTAACCGACATTCCTTTTAACCCATCAGACGCGTGAAAAGCGTATAAGATTTCGCCTTTTCCTACATACGTATCTAACGTCTCGACACCTATTATTAATAACCTGTCAGCTCTAGTATTGGTTTCCGCCAATGAGGAAACTTTTACGGTAGTCAGAGACCAAGCACTGTTAAATGATTGCTATGATGTTATGGATAATGTGGTATGCAGGATCGATTTGTTTGAATTCAGGAATGTATCTAATATGTCCTTGGATTCATGCGAATTGGACTTAGTACTTAACAGAACCTCTCCCCATACACGTGAACATTGTTTGGCTGGTTTAGTCAGGTATCATGACAATCAGTTTCGTCACAGGCTCTTGAATGGCACGGCATTCGTCTTCTCTGCGGAACCATACGAGTACATCGTCACTTGCCCAGATGGTACTTGGCATCGGGACACATGTTCGTCGTTAATGATGGCTGCATTGCAACAACGTCGTCACTCTTCATCCGAGCTATGGTCACGATCATCCGTGGGCGTAATTTCTTCATCAACACATCGTGGGGTAACACCAGGCTACAAGGTCTGACAATTCCCTACAGTAGGCCCGTCGAAAACGCTATTGCATCATTGGACCTGCTATCTCCTGTGAGCTGTTCTTCTGATCACCACGACTTTATTCTCCTCTACGCGTTAATTGCCGTTGGTATGTTGCTGGGATCCGTAGGCGTATTCGTCAGCGTAACGTTTTGGAAAAAAGCACAAGGACTGAAGGAGGCCATTGCGAAATCTGGTGATACTCGTAGGTCCCCATTAGATTTGAGTCAGTGGGTGTTCAGGGTTCAATAATGGAATTACTGGCCATTTTTTCATTAAAACACGACTGCACAGAGAAAGACTGAAAAGGATTTTATTGCAGGGGTAATAAATGTGAGGAGGGGATGAACATTTCTGGTGATAACATATTAACCATACTCTTATATAATGGCTACATTTATTTCTTTAATAAACTATACTACATATGAATGTATATATATATATATATATATATATATATATATATATATATATCAATATATATATATATATATATATATATTTATATATATATATATATATATATATTAATATATCATATATATAATTTATTTATATATATATATATACCATATGGTTATATATATTTATATACATATATTATATATATATATATATATATATCTATATATTATATAATATATATATATCATATATATATATGCATAATATGTTTTTACGTGTAGTCATGTTGATCAATCAAGATATGCATTTCATAATCTGGTTGTGTACTGATTAATCTATCAGGATAACTATTTGGTTTATATAATTATCTACTTTAAATAACCTCATCATATGATTATTACTATTTTGAATACATTTTTGGCATTAATTTCAATCCCCATCTTTGCAAGTGTATTCATGTAATTTGCACAAATATTTTTACTTCGTATAGAATTGCTTTACATGCATTATCTATATATGATTTATGTATCTGTTATTCATTAGCATTATCAGTATAATCAACATTTTATATAACTTTTTTACTTTTTACGTATTCATGAAACTTGTGTACACAACTGTGAAACATATTTCAGTATTTTGCTATTTCAATATTTACTATATGAATGTATCTTCATTCACACTTTGAGTATAATGAATTTTGAAAGCGTATAATTTTCTTTTGCTTTCTGAGAATTTATGCTTAGCTAGTGAGTGCCTGTTTTGATGATTTCATTCCTATTGTGTTTTACGTGGCCGAGCAAATGTCATATTTCAGTATGACATAATAAGAAAAAAATGGTATCATAATTCCATTAGAAGAATATCTGTGTAGCACATGAGAAGAGTGCTGTTGTGAAATCACAGTTTGGTCAACCCAGACGCGAACGTCATCAATAAATACCTGTGTAGTGTTTTAGAGACACTATGTCAGCATATGTCAGCATATGTCCGCATAAACTCAGAGTCCTCTTTTTGGTCGGAGCTGTAGGCTGTCACGTAAGCCGTGAGAATCCTTGGAACGAGGTCATGTGTGTGTTCGTGTGTGTGTGAATCGTAGTCTTGCTATGTAAAAGTATGAAAGCTTAGATAGAGATCAACATGGGAAGCCATCCTGTGTAGACCATTGTATTCTGCTGTACAAAAAACCTTTTTTAGAATACAAGAAAACCCGCTATGGAGTTTGTCTAAATCCTACAGAACAACTTTACTATTTCCAAGACAAATATCACATTGCACATCCATGAAGAATTGTGAAGATGCAAAAACGATTTCTCTGACTGCGTTTTTAACTCAGTCTCTACAATTAAACGTAAGATGGGGATATTCTGGTGGAGTACCCTACTACATATGTGTATGTGTATATGTATGAAGAGCACTTGTATTTGCTTGAATGACACTTTCCGTTTGTACAAAGGAGGTGTGCACCCAGCAGTTTTTTGCCTTTGGACACAGAGCGAGCCTCTGAGATATGCTGTTCAGCATTCTTTCTGTAGGCGTCATCAGGCCTTCGATTAGGATTGAGGGGGTAGTAAGGAGGGGGTGTTGCTGCTTGTAGAGGGTGGGAGACGAATTTCTCTCTCTCTCTCTCTCTCTCTCTCTCTCTCTCTCTCTCTCTCTCTCTCTCTCTCTCTGTGTGTGTGTGTGTGTGTGTGTGCCTGAGAGGCGCTTTCCCGTGTCTTTTTTTATGGCCTTTTACAGCTTGGCCTTGGAAGAAGTGAACTTGACCCCTGTTTGACTGACTGAAGAGTAATCCGCTGTGTTCGTAAACAGCACTTGTTTTTTTTTTTTTCCTCTCTCTCTCTTTCTCTTTCCATTTGATTTGGGGATTTAACTGTAAGGGGTTGCTAATTGTGAATTTAATCTTTGGAATGTAGTTTGATGATGGGTTTAATTCATTGAGAATTTATTTAAGGGATTACTTAATAGTATATTTAGTTTTTGGATTTACGCAACTTTGAATTTGATTAAGGGTTTAGTTAATTTTCCTTTTTTTGTATTTTACGGTGGGTTTTGTAAACTTTTGATTTAGTTGTTCATTTCGGGAACTTTGAAATTGATTGTAGTTTTAATTGGGCTGGGATTTAATAATGGCTCCGGGTTGAGTACCTTTCTTTTGAGTTTCGGGGATTAATTGTAGAGTAAAGGGATTTAACACTGGATTTTTGTTGTTGTTGTTGTTGTTGTTGTTGTTGTACAGGAATTCTGTAAAGGGAAATAGTTTTGCCTTCAGTTTGTCTTATTTTGATAAAGGGTATACTTTTACGGGACCTTGGGAATTTTTGCATTTGTGAATTTAAGTACAAATATGAGGAGAGGTAGTAGTGATCAGAGACTCCTTAGAGCAGCCTATGGTTGTGTAGGACGCGGAAATCCAGTCCGCGGTCCGAGGAATTTGTTCGCAAGTCATAATAGCCCAAGACTTATGGGTGGCTTGAGTTCTAGGATCCCACAGGGTCGTTGCTTTAACTGTAATTTGCAGGGTCACATCAAGAGATTTTGCCGTGTTAGGTATTGTGGCAGTTGTAATAGTAACGATCATCCTTTGCGGTCTTGCCCGTCTCGGGGACAGCATAACAGACCCGCATTCCAGAATTTTGGTAGCCCAGATATGGAAGTACCTCACGTGAATTGCTCAAGCGAATCTGGGAATCGACAGACATTGTCGACAGACCGGTCATTTGTACAGGAAAACTGGATGGGTGTCTCTTGGCATATTGGACTTTTAGGAGAACCCGCAGGGTTGAAGCCTGTTGTGATTGGGTCTGTACAGGGAGTAAATGTAAGGGTCTCTCTTTATACAGGTGCCTCCATTAACCTGATGAACGAAGAATTGTTCAGATCAATGTTTCCCGATCGATCTTTGAGACCTGCGCAGGAAGCTGTATGCGATATTCAGGCAAATAAATTAAGAATTTTGGGTAGTTTGGACATAGATTTATCCATTGGGGGTAGATCTTTGATGGAACCACTTCTGGTTATAAGGGGATGTGCTTTGGGAAATGCATTGTTGCTGGGCCATCCGGCATGTCGGAGACGAAAGATATCGGTTCATACAGGGGTTTCTGGTATAACTGTGGGGGTGCCTGGTGTGTTTGTACCGTATGAGGGGGCAGACGTGATAGTGAGTGAGAATGTCTCGCGAGTACATGAAGATCCGGGGCTGAATGATGAACATGTGTCGGAGGATGAGAAGCGCTATAAGGGAGTTTTGACTGATAGTGCGGTGCTTGGTCCGGGTATGGTTGCGATGGTGAAAGTGCGAGTGAAAGGGGTGCAAAAGTCCAGACAGTTGCTCGTAGATGAGGATAGCTAGAAGTTGAAAGGAGTTTTGTGTACGAGTTCTGTAAATGATGTAACGAGTTCAGGGATAACTTGGGTGGAGTTGCTGAACTGTAACGATACAGTTCGTAATTATCAAAAGGGTACTTATGCAATCGACTTCGTTGACTGGGTCGATGAAGATAATTCAGTGAACATTGTCGGAGATTTTTGTCTTTTCTCAGAAGCACATTTACAAGCTAGAAGGCAAGTGTTTAGAGACCAGTTAGCAAATGCTGATTACAAGGAATATGCTGAGAGTATAGAAGATGTTTTAGCCTAGTTTGCGGACATAGTTGCACTCAAAGGAGACAAGTTAGGAGTAACGAATGTGATAGAACACAAGATTCAGTTGGAGGACAAGACTAAGCATGTTTTTGTTCCTTCATATAGGATTCCTTTTAAGATTAGAGAACAGGTAGAACAAGAAGTAAATAGGTGGGAAGATGAAGGCATTGTTAGGCCTAGTTCATCCCCCTTTAATTTTCCATTGCTTGCAGTCCCCAAGAAAGATGGCTCAGTCAGAGTTTGTGTAGACTTTAGGAAATTAAATGAGAAAACCATTCCTGATCGCTACCCTGTGGCGTGTTTGCCAGATTTGTTCTGTGAGATTGGAGGGAGAAGAATGTACTCTTAATTTGATTTAATGCAGAGATACCTTCAAGTTCCGTTGTGTGAGGAGAGTCGAAAGTACACGGCCTTCTCTTTGCCGAAGGGTCATTATGAGTTCACACGAATGCCATTTGGTTTGACAGGCAGTCCGATGACTTTTACTAGATTGATGAATACGGCTTTGCATGGCATGTTAGGGAAGAAAGTCGATATCTACATGGACGATATCTTAGTTGCAACTGATTCAGTAGAAGAGCATCTAGAAGTTCTTAGGGAAGTTTTTAGAAGACTTAGGTTAGCTGGTTTGAAGATAAAGTTAGCTAAGTGTAATTTTCACAAGAAGCAGATAGTATATTTAGGACATGTCATTTCTAAAGAGGGTGTCAGAGTAAATGATGATAAGGTTAAGGCAATTTTAGAGTTTGCTACACCCAAGACTAAGAAGCAGGTTCGGTCGTTTTTAGGCATGGCGGGATTTTTCCGTCGACTCGTGAAGGGTTTTTCCGTTTTAGCGTCTCCTTTGACAGATATTCTGAGGGATGATGTGCAGTTTGTTTGGGGAGAGCGACAGCAAGTAGCATTTCAAACCATTAAAGATGTTTTAACAAATCCCCCAGTGTTGAAGTTTCCAGATTTAGAATGTCCATTCACGTTGGTTACGGACGCTAGTAGGGTCGGGGTAGGCGCATGCCTTATGCAGAAATTCGATGGAAAACTCCACCCGATTGCATTTTACAGTAGGACGTTTAAGACACGAGGTAGTAATGAGCAACTCATGTCGGTGGTCGATAAGGAGGCGTTTGCCGTGGTATCAGCCTTGTCTCATTTTAAAATTCTGTTATTAGGTACTCAGGTAGAAGTTTTGACTGATCATAAGCCGTTGGTGGATCTTTTTAATAAACCGGATCTTTCACCCAAAAGAGCCCGATGGTATCTAACAATCAGGGGTTTTGATGCTAAAATAAAATATACAGAAGATAGACAGAATGTTGTAGCAGACGCCCTTAGTAGAAGTTTTTCTGATGAGCAAGGTACGCATGTATGTTATGTATCGGGAGATAGCATTGACTGGGATATTAGTTTGGTAGAGAACAAACAAGATGAAGATGAGACCTTGAGAGATGCAAAAGCGTTTCTTAGAGGGGAATTTGTTAAGAAGGGATGTAAGCTCCCTTTTGCGGGGCTTGAATTAGATGGTACTGTGTTAGTTAGGAAGATTAGATACAGACTGAGAAATAGCGAAGATAAGGGCGTTACGACGCAAATAGTTGTTCCCACAAGCCTGGTACCTACGGTGTTAGATATTGTTCATAGTAGGTCTATCACTCCTCATCTAGGGATTGAGAAGACGTATCAGAACGTACGAGGACAATTCTTTTGGAAGAATACGTCAAGAGATATAGAAGACTTTGTTAGAAGTTGTTCAGTTTGTTACGCATGTAAGCCATCTAGGGTCGTTTCATGTAAACTGGGTTCATTCCCGATTCCTACCAGACCCGCAGCAAGAGTCCACATGGACATCTTGAGTAATTTCTGTGAATCTAATTATGGCCATAGACACCTGTTGGTGGTCGTTGACGAGTTAACTAGGTTCGTAGAGATTTTCCCGTTGAAGCATAAAACAGCGGAGGAAGTAGCGATCGCGTTCTTTAATGGGTATATTTGCAGATATGGGATGCCAGAAGTCCTAATCACAGATAACGGACGCGAATTTGTGAATCGTACGATGCAATGTCTTGCGGACGTAATAGGGATTAAGAAAGTTAACATTATTCCATATAGACTAAAAGCGAATGGCTTGTGCGAACGAGCAAATAGAAAGGTTATTGAAGCTCTTAGAATGACCGTGGGTGGTAATGACCCAAATTGGGACCGCTATCTTCCACAAGTCCAACGTAGTATAAATGCTATATGTAGCGATTCCATTGGAATGTCTCCCAATGAAGCGCTGTTTGGATACCCAGCGCGAGGTGCTTTTGATCTATTGGCCATTCCAGCAGATGATGAGATTGTAAAATCGCTGATTTCAACTGCAAAAGAGAGAAATGCGCGCCTTCCTAAGAATCTTGAGATGAAAACGCGAGACATGGTAGATAGGAGAAATGATAAGCCAGATAGAGTCAAAGTGGCTGTTGGAGATAGGGTTTATTTGAAGATAAATGTCAGGAATCAGCTGAACTATAAGCTGGTCCTAAATCTGAAGGTCCGTTCCGGGTCGTTGAAGCAAAGAAGGGAAATAGATTTGTTGTTCTGGATGAAAACACGGGTGTCTCGTTTGACACATATTTCTAAGATTAAAAAGACGGGTTAATGGGGATTAGCATGCATGCTTTCCTGGGTTGTATTGTTGTTATGGTAATGGGTAGTTACGGGTCGTTTTTTTTTTCCTTTCGGGTGTTAATGGGTTGTAAATGGGCATGACTTGTAGTTTGTTGTAATTCAGGAGGACGCTACTCCGTAGAGTTTTACGAATCTTTCATAGTTCGGGTTCATTGTGATTTCTGATGTAAGCTGCAGTACTTAGTGTAAATTGTGTGCAGAATACCGTAGAGTTTTGTAGATATATGAATTTGGGTTTTTGTTTTTTTATGGATCGCATTTGCGGTTAGGGACTTCATCGTTCGCACTTGGCGATAGTAATGGGTTACTTTGAGTTAATGGTTTATTTTCATATGATTTTGGGAACTGTGACATGAGCTAATTTCATACGACATTTGACCCGTGTGTTATCATGTTAGAATGTTATGACGTGTTTTGTCGTCTGACGCAATATCTTTGAATATAGAGTTACAGAATAAGGATTTGTGGTTTAGGATTTTTGTTTTGGGGAGGTACTTAGTATATCGGACTGAACGGGTCTGATCTTTTTCGGGTTGGGATATGTCAGTTAGGATTTAGGAGAGGTTTAGGAAGGTTTTTGATAGGGATATCGAATTCAAGTATTTGGGTTTTTTCAGTTCTCTTTTAAAATTAAGGGAGCTGTGCCATGAGTAATTGTAGTTGTTAGGATCATAGGAGCGATTGCCATTAAGTCAATTGCTATTGTGCTGAGAATTAGTCAGGTATTGTGCAATATTCGCTAACCGGAGTAGAACCTTGATGTCTTTTACGAGATATGATACCTTTCAGATGTTTAGGATTGCTTTTCGTTATTCAGTGTATGGATAGGATTCTCGGGTAAATTTTTTTTATTAGGTAGAATTTTTATGAGTAGTTCCTTAGAGTTAGTGTACCTAATAGTGAGTTGACTGTGGAAATTCCGGGTAGCAACTTGGAATTGTTTCACATTGAGAACATATGACCTTTGCACTAGTAGTCTTATTTGGTTCAGTAATAATATGGCTTAGGAAATAGACGAGTTACTTTTTTATATGACTGTCGATATGACCGACTCACGGAAAATACCACTCCCTCGCAACGGAGATATTGGAATACCTTCACCGTCCTCAACATATGAGAAAGCTGTCAACGTTACTTCTGCACTTTGGGGAGACGATCCAGGGTCTTGGAGAGATTTCGGGCAAGATGTCTTCAGGTTACCGTAGTTTCGAGGAGACGATGGGTTGGTGCAAAAGGATTCGCGAGCGCCACATTCAACATGGGCTGGTGCAGTCGCGAGCCTTTCATCTTGGTTGGATCATCGTTGGCGTGCGCAGTCGCAGGCCTTTCAGCGTGAGGCAGTACCAGGAGTGAAATCATCTAGAGTAATGCGTGTCTTGAATGAACTGATTGTGCTATAATATCTGTTTTATAAGATATATATAAGTTTTGCACCTAGAACTTTTGAGGTGGGGTACACCTCACGTGCGTGGACCGAGCAACTGTAAGTGCTCGCGAAGGTGACCTTTGAAAAGTTGGGTCAGCTATTCGCAGGGTCCATTTTGACTATGAATGCCTGACAAAACCCCACACGACAAACCCCCACCGACATAACCCCACCGACATAACCCCCACCGACAAAACCCCCATACGACGAAACCCCACACGACAAAACCCCGCACAACAAAAACCCCAGACGACAAAAACCCCCACGACAAAATCCCCACACGACCAAAAACCCGCACGAATAATGAAAGTGCGGATAGTTAATATATATATATATATATATATATATATATATATATATATATATATATATATATATATATATATATATATATATATATATATATATATATATATATATATATATATATATATATATATATATATATATATATATATATATATATATATATATATATATATATATATATATATATATATATATATATATATATATATATATATATATATATATATATATATATATATATATATATATATATATATATATATATATATATATATATATATATATGTATATATATATGAGAGAGAGAGAGAGGCGACAAATTAGTAAATTACCTATTGTTATTCGATAAGTTATGTACAGTGGTTACAAGGAAAGCTTTCACTGTTTTCGTCTGTTAACTAGCAAACTATCAACAAATTTGTTTTGACAATACTCCTTTGCTAGTTATTTACAATTATTACAAAATGACTTTTTTTTTTCTTAAGACGGAACTTTAGTTTGAGTGGAAATAATTTTTTCTGTACTCCTTTGCTCATCATGGAAGTCATCCGTAATAATAAAGGTGGGGAGAAACTGTGCCATAAAGGTTATATGTACAGTATACTAAAAAATCCACCGGTGCTACTACGATGAGGTGGGAATGTTCCAGAAGATCAGCGTTTGGATGTAATGGAAAAATAACAACAAATTTAGCAATATCGGACGTCATTTCAATTATTGAACATAATCATGCGGGAGATGAAGGATCAGTGGAAGCAGCAAAAGTGCATACAACCCTCTATCAACAGGCCAAATCAACTAGAGGAAATACTAGTCGCATTGTAGCGGATTCGTTGGAGAGTATGACTCAGGACGGAAGAATTGCCATGGGAAATATAAATACAGTTAAAAGATATGTTCAAAGAAAACGCCAAGAAGGACGCCCTAAGGATCCCGAATCGTTGAAGGACTTGAAGATTTTAGGTGAATGGACTATGACACGAGGAGAACATTCTGTGCCGTTTCTTCTTCATGATAATGGTGCTGAAGCCAATAATCGAATCATTATATTTGCAACAAGAGATGCGATGGACCATTTAGCTAAGGCACATACCTGGTATATGGATGGAACCTTTGCATCGGCTCCTGTGTTATTTGAACAGCTATTTGTTATTAGAGCTCCTCTCGGTGATTCAGCAATAAGCTGTGTGTATGGTTTCCTTTCCGGCAGATCACAGGAAATCTATCAAGAATTTCTTACAACAGTGCTAGATAAAGGAGAGGAACTAGGGTTACATATGAATCCCGATACTACTATGACCGATTTTGAAAAATCACTTTTGAATGCTATAGAAAATGTACTGGGACCTCAAATCCATACGAAAACATGTTTTTACCATTTAACACAGAATACATGGCTTTAAAAACTACAAAGCATAGGACTGAGCAGTGTCTACAAGGAAGACGAATCTACAAGACATTTTTGTGGTATGATTGACGGACTTGCTTTTTCTTCCATCTGATAGAATCATAGATGGCATGAATTTCCTTAAATTGAACTGCCCTAGCCATCTTGAACCTCTGTTGGCATATTTTGATTCGACGTATGTGACAGGTACTAAGCGTCGTGCAAGACAAATTCCACCATTATTTCCTCCTGAAAAATGGAGCGTGTATGAAGCAACAGTTAGTGGCGAAGAGTACAAATAACCAGTGTGAAACTTGGAACAATACTTTTAAATACCTGGTTGGTTATAGTCATCCCACAGTTTGGGTTGCAATTGAAGCTCTGAACAAAGATGCACTGATGGTTCAAACTTGCTTGGAAAAGAATGCCATCGGAGAACCTCTTCGTAAGAAAATTAAGAGAGAAACTGTAAAATTGCAATTGCGATTGCAAAATCTTTGTCTTGATTTTAGTAATGGTAAGAAGGACATCGAAGAATTTCTTAATGGTGTAGCAAAAATATAAGAATATATAAATTCTGACTTCCTATATGTTTTGTGTAATAAATATTACGAAACTGTAAATTTTACTTTATAATCTTATCTTCTTTAATAAACGATTTAAAAAAAAAACTATATATACACTAGTCATTTCAGTAAGCTGCTTCTAGAAAATATATGGGTGTTTTTGTCGGTGGGAGTTTTGTTGGTGGGGTTTTGTTGTAGGGAGGTTTTGTCATATTTATTTTTGTCATATGGGGTTTTTTTGTCGTATGGGGTTTTTTGTCGTATGGGGGTTTTGTCGGTGGAGGTTTTGTCGGTGGGGGTTTTGTCATGTGGGGGTTTTGTCGCCTCCCCTTTGACTATACACAGCAGATAGGAAAGTGCTGAACCATTCGCATACCACAGGAAGTCGCAAAAGGCTCCTTGGTGACAGGACACGGGCTGGCAAATGCGTTGTCAGCCAAGAATGTTCTAGCAATGAACCGGTTACAAAATCTGGTTTTGAAGAATGCATTTCAATAAAATGTGTGTGTGTACGTATACTTCGTGATGCCTTGAAGTACAGAGGCGTGTCTTGACGAACTTTGACCTCGAATGATGTCACGGAAAAGTACGTTCGTTCGTGCTTGGCATAAAGAATAAAATGGGAGGAACCGTTGATTAATCGGGCATTGCGATCCGTTTTCTGTGTGTCTGACAATGTGAGTGATTTTACACATGAAGGCTGTCCCAGAGCACTTGTGGAGTGAGTAGAACTCGTATACGTTTTTAGACTTTATTTTCAGAACTATGAACACAAACGTTACCTCCTGTGACAGTGAAAAATGTGTTTCTGCAATTTTTACATTTTCTGATTTTTAATGTGACGTTTGTTCTTTCACAGGTATTCCTTTCCTTTTTCCCTCTCTCCCTCCTACAAGGAAGGGAGTGGTATGACATTTTTGAGATGACCTGATTTTATTAATTGACCTGTTTGTGTTTTGACAGATGAGTTATTTTCTGTATTCTCTTAAGTAATTGGGTGTTTGTGATTTTGGAATCTTATTTACTTAGAAGAATTTTTGATTCTTTGATGAATCATTCGTTTTCATTCTTCATAATTTTTAAGAAGTTATTTTCATTATTTTTTGTCAATAAAGGTTTTAGTTTTGTACTTAGTATCTCATTCCAGTAGTCCTTAGATTTTAGTCAGGGAAAGATATAACTGATGAAGTTGGCTCACGTTACACGCTGTCATTCAAAATATCTCGGGATAAGCGAGATCCAAACCTCTCTTCCTAAAACAGAGACTTAAATCAAGTATAGACTCAGAATTGGCCTTTACATATATATATTTATATTTTTTTATTTTTACTCATTCTTTTGTTTAATGTTCGTTTATTTTTTTATTTCGTTATTTGTTTTCTATATAGTTTATGTATTTCATATATTTATTTTTGTTTTATAATTTTATATTTTTTTCATTTTTATTGATTTTTATTTTTCAATTTAAATTTTTTATTTTTATTCAATTTTTTATACTATTTATATCTATTTATTTTTATTTATTTAAGGATTTTTATCTATATTTTTTATTTTTATTTATCTTTAATTTTAATTATAAATGTTTATCTATTTATTTTATATATTTATTTTTTATTTTAAATATTTTTATTTTTTATTTCATTAATTTTATTTGTCTTATTTTACTTTTATTTATTAATTTTTATTTATATATTTTCATTTAGTTTTTTCTTTTATTTGTTTATTTACTTTTATTACATTTTATTTACATATTTATTATTAATCATTTTTTATTTACTTTTAATTATTTATTACTTATTGTTATTTATTTTCTTTTATTTAATTATTTCCATTAATTTTTGTTTATTTATTTTATTTCTTTTTATTTATTCTTTTATTTATTATTTATTATTTTATTAATATATTTTCATTTATTTTTATTAATTTTATTTATCAATTTTAATATTTTATTTATTTATTTATATTTTTCATTATTTATAATTATTTATGTATTATTATGTATTGATTTGTATTTATTTACATTCAATTATTTCTTTATTTCTTTATTATTTATATATTTTTTTATTATTAATGTTTATGTTTATCATTGTTTATTTTCTAATTGTTTTGATTATATTTATTTTTTAAATTTATTTTTTATTTATTCTTCTTAATTTATTTGTATTAATAAAAATAACCAAATAAATGTAAAAAATAAATAGAAAAAATTAATAAAATCATTACGTGACAAACCAACAATAATAGATAAAAAATATAAATAAAAAGTAGATAAATAATAATAACTAAGAAAATAGAATTTAATACAAAAACTATATAAACAGAGAAAAATAAAGTAAATGAAAATATATAAATAAAAATAATATAAAAATAGATAAATAAGAATACATAAATAAATAAAAATAAATAAACATAAAGAGCATGAATAAAAATAAATAAAATAAATAAAAATTAATAAATCAAAATAATTAAAACTAAATAAAAAAATAATTAATGATGAAATAAAAAATATAAAACAAAAATAAATGAATGAAAATAAAAGAAAATTAAAAATAAATAAAAATAATGAATGAATAAAAACAAAAATAAATTAGATAAAAATATAAAAAATAATGAATTAAAAAATAAAGATAAATAAAATACATAAAAATAATAAAGATATACTGATAAAGATATAAAAATTAAATTTAAAAAATATCGAAATGAAAAATAAATAAGAATAAATAAATAAATATAAATAAAAGAAATAAAAGTAACAAAAATAAATTAAAATAAACAAATGAAAATTAATTAAATAAATAAAAACCCAAAATAAAAATTAATAAATAAATAAAAATAAATGAATGAAAATAAATGAAAATAAATAAACAAATAAATAAAAACATAAAAATAAAAATAAATAAAAGTAGCTAAAAATAAATAAAAAGAAAATAATAAATAAAAATAAAAATAAATAAAAAGTTAAGTAAAAATTTGTTTAAAAAAAACTAGGTTATAAGAATATATCCGAAAACGTTGAACTGAAATCAGTCATCATAAAACGGCAAAATTCCCAAAAATATTGTATTCAAATTTAAAAGTTTTTATTTTAGCTTTTTATATGTACTATTCATTTTCCTAATTTTAGGTGAATTTTGAAATTTATTTTTCTTTTAAATGTTGATGATTTTTCTACGTTTTTTTTTTAAAACTCGGTTATGAGAATATATCTGAAAAAGGTAAACTAAATTCATTGATCATAAAGAGGGCAAATTTCCAAAAATATTGAATTCAAAATTGACAAATTTTCAAACTTTCTATTTTACATTATTTTTCCTTTTTTAAGTAAATTTAAAGTTGATTTTTTACATAAATATTGATTGTTTTTTAACTGAGTTTCTTTTTATATAAAACTGTGTTATAATAACATATCAGTAAACGTTAAACTAAAATCAGTCATCAAAAAGAGGGCAAAACTCCCAAAATATTTAGTATTCAAACTGAAATAATTTTGAAACATTTTACATATTTAATTTATTTTCCTCTTCTTAATGATTTTTTAAATTGTTTTTGACTGAAATCTTGAATGTTTTTAACAGCATTTCTATATACAAAACGTATATGGCAATTTAGGCTCTTATTTTATCTTGATTGTTTTTTACCGTAGATTTTTTAATAAAACATTGTTATTATAAGAATATATCCGTAAACGGTATATTAAAATCAGTCATCAATAATAGGGTAAAACTACGAAAAATATCGCAATCAAATTTAATTTCTTTTTACTTTTCACATATTTCATTAATTTTTTTAATGAATTTTAAATTGAGTTTTTTCTTAAGTCTTGAATGTTTTTAACGGTATTTTTATATGAAAAAATGTTATGATCTGTAACTTTATTTTATTGCATAATTTAGCTACTGAATTCGTGAAGCATTATTTTTATCATAATAAATCATGTATATTTTTAGATTTAATTTTACTGAATAAATAATTATAAAACTTAAGATATATAAACATTTAAGAATGCAGTAATAATAATAATAATAATAATAATAATAATAATAATAATAATAATAATAATAATAATAATAATAATAATAATAATAATAATAATAATAATTTAAAATCATAAAAAGGAAAATAAATGAAATATGTAAAAAATAAAAAAATAATTCAATTTGATTACGATATTTTTCGTAGTTTTGCCCCCTTTTTGAAAACTGATTTTAGTTCACCTTTTAAAGATATATTCTTAAAACAAAGTTTTATGAAAAAAATCTCCGTAAAAAAAATTAAGATATAATTAAAGGCTAAATAGTCATATACGTTTTCATAATAAAAATTCAGGCTTCCATAACTCAAGAAGGAGGCGACCTATTGATGTGCGGTTTGAATGTTTTAATAGAACGGACCAAAATACTGGGGGTGAATTTGGAGCCTCATGTCCATGGCAGGATTCCCCTCTTAGCTACAGGGCCTCAAAGTTGCCTTTTTAATTTTTACAATGAACATTCAGGCATCCATAACTCAAGAAGGCCTCGACGCGTTGATGTGCGGTTTGAGTTTTTTAATAGAACGGACCAAAATAAAGGTGCTCTCAGCTATGGAGTCTCAAAGTTGGCGTTTTTTTTTTTTTTTTTTTTTTTGAGATTTGAACCTTGCAATTTCAAAATGACACCTGCATTACCTACAAGGCTACAGGAACCTTGAAATTGAAAAATGACACATGGAATACTAAGACAGAGTGCCAATGATGAAAGGCTACCAGCCATATCAATGGTAGAAATTACCCTTGAAATTGAAAAATCACACCTGTTATACTGTTGAAGAAAGAGTCTTCAAGGAGTCTTCAGTGAGGATTTTGGCGCCAACACGAAGGCTGTGTCATTTTCTGAAACTAGAGCATAGTCATTAATGTAATGATGGCCACCTCCGGCGATTCCGGAGGGAATCTTTGGTAAGGGATCTTATTTTGGGCTTGTTTGTGGGGCCCAGGGGTCCAATTTAGCCAGGACCCTTGCGTGGTGAAGGTGGTACATATTAAAACTAGGGTGCAAAAATAAAAAAAATTAAAAATAAAAGGATCTAGCCGCCCAAATATAAAACTTTTAAAAATTTTCGACGTAACTAACTCTTCTTAGTACAATTCTATTAATTTTAGGGGTGCAAAATTTTTTTGGCCAATATTTCCAGTTTCTACCAATCGATGAGTGGAAATTCAGACATCCCTAATTCGAAAATAAGTCAACTTATTTACTTTCCGTTTGCTTTTTTCCAAT
>NC_089755.1:19539586-19546553 GCF_040412425.1 Macrobrachium rosenbergii
AAAATAAATGAAAATAAATAAATAAATAAATAAATAAAAATAAATCAATAAATAAATAATTACAAATATATAATTAAAAATAAATAAATAAATAAAAATAAATAAATAAAAATAGATAAATAAAAATAGATAAATAAAAATAAATAAATAAATAAAATTAAATAAATAAATAAATATAAATAAATAAATAAAAGAATTTGGTAAATCTTCTTGGAGAAATGAGCATTTCGTTTTGAAAAATAAAGTTTTGAGAAAATAAAGCAAACTAAAAATTTTTGGGACATGGAAAAGAATAAATAAGATAATCCGGACGTCTTGAGCCAGTTATCCTTATATCATTATAACCTGTTTAAATAATGATGCTACCTCTAGAGAGAATAGGATATTTTAGTGGATGGCAAGTATTTTTGTACAAGTTATTTTGGCACTTTTTTTTACATGTTTTTACAATTTGTCGTTCCCAGTGCCATACAAGCGTTGAACAAAATTGTCCATGAACCAGTCTAAACTTTTTTTTAGGATATTTTTATTTAGACAAAACATCTGAAAACTGTTAATAACCTAAAATTCGACAATTCCTCAAAATTTGGCAGGCGACGCACTACTTAAGGGAATATTTATATACTTCAGTTGTGTATTTTTAACTAACATTATACTGTCTTACCTGTTCCCAAATAGAAAAGATTTATCAGTGGCTTAACTGGGGAGATATTAAGGTAAAGTAGGTGTAAATAAGATGTTAAGACTCCTTCATGTGAAATAATCTCAGTATCAGCGGCTAGGTTGTTCTGTCACCAGAACTAGTTGATTATTAGAACCCCCTCTAATGAACCAAGCTTTTGACAAGGATTCAAATAGTCCTGCTGCATTAGAAGTGTTTAGTATATGAGCAAGGGTCAAAAATAGATCCTAAATAAATAAATTTTTTTATTGAAATAAATAAAAATGTATATGTGATTAAGTTATACCATTTTGAAAATTTCCACTGTACTCATTACTTACATCAGTTTTTTTAATTATTAACTAACTTGTAATACAAAATAAACACAAGACTTACCTCTGTTTTTTTCAAGGGAAATTTCCTCTTGTCTATAACAGAAACCTCTCAAGATGTGGATTGTTTGAACTGAAGTGGTTTGTACCTCAGAGCATTCACTACGAAGAAAAATCTTTCATATCCTCAGCATCACAGTCACGCCAGAATAAAGCACTGGCTAAGCCACATTCCTGTAATAAAAAAGAAGCATTTAACTCACAGAAAATAATACAGCTTGATTAAAGACTTATTCATCTGTCACTCATCAATCTTTTTCGAATTCAAAGCAAAATGGTTCTGAAATAAAAGGAACCTTCCCAGCAAGATTAATGGTCTCAAATTTTAGCAAATTACAACACTTCCTTGGGACAAAAATTACTTCCTGCAAAACTGTTGACAACAGATTTACCTTCCTTCACAAAAATGCAAACTTTGTGGCTCCTCCTGGAATTCCTACATTCAGGAAGGAGAGAGACTTTATGCTCATTTAGGAAGGATGGCTACAATGTTGAATTAACACCAACTATATATCAAGTTTGCTTGATAAATGAATTACTTCTGCATTAATTCCTCAACAAATTCTACACTGTGGGAAGACACCACTCCAGAAAAGGTTAGGCCTACTGACAAATAATTTTAGTAGTTAACAAATCACTGACAACCTTGAATAAACCATATATGAGAATTTTATCAACGGTTAAACAGGTTTATGTTTCACATATTCACTGGAAAGAAAAGTTTACTGTCAAAGGGCTGAGCCAAAGTAAAATGTAAATGACAGATTATAGAAGCAATTTACTGACACATGACTGAAGGCAGGACCGGATTTAGAAATTTGGGGGCCCAGGCCACTTATGTTAGGGAGGCCCCCCTCCAAATGCAGAAATCGAATCATCTATAAAAAAGGTAGTTTAATTAATTTTTTAAACGAGGAAATGGGTAATGTAAGGTTTTGAATAAGTTTTTTTTAATTTTTACAATTTCATAGACTAAGAATAAGAATATTTAAATAAATTACATTTGATTTGTGATCAAGAAAAGGTATGGATTATTATGGTGCATATTTCTTCAATTTCTTCAAATTACTGTCAATTTTTTTTACAGTGTCTACAAAAATTCCCTCAGTAAATTCTTTGACTAAATCATCAAAATGTATCTTTTTTATAACACTACTTTCTACACCTAACAAACATAAAGCACTTAACCTGTTATCAGTCACTGAGGTCCTAAGATGATTTTTTATTAGTGCCAGTTTGCTAAATGACCTTTATCCTGAACAACTAGTAATCATCATGCTAAGATATATTCTAAGGGCTACATTACATTTGGAAAGGTATCTGGAAATCCTTCATCATGTAACAAAATTGCCTGTTGGGATGGAGTGACACATGATAATTTCCTCAGCAAACACACTACTGCCACTGAAGTCTTTAGGAAAAGCACTGACAAATTTCTCAACCTCTGTTTTCATCTCAGCATCAGATAAAGTACATAAATTGACTACTACTTTGAATCCGTCATACAACAATTGGTATGCTACCCTCCGTTGTTGTGAGGCAACAGACTATTGATCTAAAATGACATTAAAAGCTTCACATCTGAATTTTTTCTCTGGGGGAAAATCTACTTCCTCTGAGGCTGAAGTTGTGTTTGGCACCTTTTGCATCATTAATCATTACAGTTTCTAAAGAAAATAAAAGATCAATAAACACATAAATAAAATATTTCTCAGTATGTTACGGGGCCCCCCTTGGTCACAAAATACTTTTTCTTTCCAACATCTTACTAATTTCCCAACTATCTATTTTTTTATTGTTTTTTGGAGTCGGGCCCCCCCCCCCTCAGACAGAGGGGCCCGGGGCAATTGCCCCCTATAAATCCAGTCCTGACTATTTTTTTTTAAAATGACTGAATATTCAGTTTATTAAAATTTTTGTTGTGATTAAAATA
The DNA here is from genome assembly GCF_040412425.1 of Macrobrachium rosenbergii. NCBI lineage: Eukaryota > Metazoa > Arthropoda > Malacostraca > Decapoda > Palaemonidae > Macrobrachium > Macrobrachium rosenbergii. Next base: position 19,542,573 of record NC_089755.1, read on the forward strand.
ATATTCATATAGAAACTTAGTGTACTTCAAATGCATGCAGTACCATCTTACAAGTTTCCAAATGGAAAAGATTGATCAATGGCTTGCCTGTGGGAAGAAATGAGGCTTCGTTGCAGGTGTCCACAGATGTTACAGCTGCAGTAAATCAACTGCTGGATCAGAAGCCAGGAAGTGATTGCACCACAGATGGCTAGTTACGAGAATTTTCTAAATAAATTTCTCTCTCTCTCTCTTCTCTCTCTCTCTAATCTCTCTCTCTCTCTCTCTCTCTCTCTTTCTCTCTCTCTCTCTTTTTCTCTCTTTCAAGGGAGTTTTCTTGTTGATCCTTGCCACAGAAATGAAAGACTAATTAGAATGTTCCAAATAATCCTGTATTATTAATTTGCTGATACTGGCTGATTATGAAATGGAGGTCTTGAAGACCAAGTGCATAAAACCCATCAGGATTATTCAAATATGCAATGAAGATGAAACATATAAATTAATGATATGGTTGATAATGAAGAAGTGAATGATAACATTCTGTACCAGTAAAATTCAGTGTTAAAATGTGAACTTAAAAAATGAAGAATGATGTTAGATAAAACCCATAGCAAATAAATATGTATAAAACTTTTATATTTAAAATATATACTTATTATATCAAATAAATATGACAAATCTTTATTAAATCTACTAAATTATATCTCATGAACTTGGGTTAATACAAGAAAAAACACACTTAAACTATATTGAAATTCATTCAACTTAACAATGGACAAGTAACTCTACTCTGAGAGTGTCGTACTGTACTAATGACTACTTAGGCCATTTATTGTTTTTAATAAATACCACCCACTTCATTATAGAACAGAATAAACACAAAACTTACTTTGTCTTTGCAAGGGAAATTTCCTCTTGATGCCAGAACCCTCACAAGATCTCTGCTTCATGAACCAAAGGTGATTTCAGCTTCAATCAATTCAGTCTGAAGGAAGGAAGAAAAGCCACTGACATCTTTCAAATCTTCCTAAGCATCACAGTTACGACGCCATTTTAGAGCAGTGGGAAAGAAGCAGTCACATTCCTGTCATAAAAACAAGACTTTTCTGAAAATCTTGCAGTTGCATGGAGGGAGGTAGGGAGGGCACCACTGACTGAGAGGTTTTGACAGAACTTCCACAAAACTGACAAAGATGATTTTTTGACACGTTTTACATATTTCATTATTTTAAATTATTTTTTATGATTTTTAAATTGATTTTTGACTGAAATCTTGAATGTTTATAACAGTATTTTTATATACAAAACGTATATAACCTTTTAGCCTTGAATTTTACCTTGATTGTTTTTGAACCGAGATTTTTTCATAAAGCTTTGCTATAAGAACACATCAGTGAATGATAAAGTAAAATCAGTCATCAAAAAGTGGGCAAAACTAAGAAAAATATCGTAATCAAATTGAATCTTTTTTTTACTTTTAACATTTCATTTATTTTTCCTTTTTTTTAATGCCTTAAATCATGAATGTTTTTTTGTTGATTTTTGAAGTCGAATTTTAACTTATATATTGATTGTTTTCTAACGGAGTTTTTTTATATAATGTTGTTATGATATATCAGTAAACAATACTAAAAATTATTCATCAAAAAGAGGGCAAAACTCCAAAAAAAATATTCATTTCAAATTGAAATATTTTTGAAACTGTTTACATATTTCATTTATTTACTTTTTCTTAATGATTTTTTTTAAATTGATTTTTGACTGAAACTTTAAATGCTTTTATCAAGATTTTTCATACATACTTCATTTATATTTTTCTTTTTATAATGATTTCAAATTGATTTTTGCCTTAAATCATGAATGTTTTTTTTTTTTAAGTTGATTTTTTATTTTTTTTTAACTCGGTTATAAGAATATATCTGTAAAAGTTGAACTAAATTCATTGATCATAAAGAGGGAAAATTTCCCCAAAAATATTGTATTCAAAATTGACATATTTTTTTAGGTGATTTTTGAAGTTGATTTTTTACTTAAATATTGATTTTTTTTTTAACGGAGTTTTTTTATATATAATTCTGTTATAATAATATATCTGTAAACGTTAAACTAAAATTAGTCATCAAAAAGAGGGCAAAACTCCCCTCAAAAATTGTACTGAAATTGACATATTTTTGAAACTTTCTACATATTTCATTTTTTTCCTTTTCTTAATGATTTTTTAAATTGATTTTTGACTGAAATCTTGATTGCTTTTATCAGTATTTTTATATGCAAAACGTCTATGACCATTTAGCCTTTAATTTTATCTGCATTGTTTTTAACGGAGATTTTTTTCATAAAACTTTGTTATAAGAAAATATCCTTAAAAGGTGAACTAAAATCAGTCTTCAAAAAAAGGGTAAAACTGCGAAAAATATCGTAATCGAATTTTTTTTACTTTTACATATTTCATTTATTTCCTTTTTTTATGATTTTAAATTATTATTATTATTATTATTATTATTATTATTATTATTATTATTATTATTATTATTATTATTATTATTATTATTATTATTATTATTATTATTATTATTATTATTATTATTATTATTATTTTGATGACTAATTTTAGTTTAACGTTTACAGATATATTATTATAACACAATTATATATAAAAACTCCATTAAAAAAACAATCAATATTTAAGTAAAAAATCAACTTCAAAAATCAAAAAAAAAGAGAAAAAATTGTTGCATAAAAACTTTTAGAAAATATGTATTCTTATAACCTTTATGATAAAAAAAGATATAAAAAAAAAAAACGTTAATAAATCAAAAAAATCAACTAAAAAAACATTCATGATTTAGTACAAAAATCAATTTAAAAATCATTAAAAAAAAGAAAATAAATGGAACACGTAAACGGTTTCAAAAGTATTTCAATTTGAATACAATATTTTTTTGGAGTTTTGCTCTCTTTTTGATTAATAATTTTAGTATCGTTCACTGATATATTGTAAAAACATTATATAAAAAATTCCGTTAGAAAACAATCAATATATAAGTTAAAAATCGACTTAAAAAAATGCATGATTGAAGGCAAAAATCAATTTAGAAATCATTAAAAAAAGGAAAATATATGAAATATGTTAAAAGTAAAAAAAATTCAATTTAATTACGATATTTTTCTTAGTTTTGCCCTCTTTTTGATGACTGATTTCACTTTACCATTCACTGATAAGTTCTTATAGCAAAGTTTTATGAAAAAATCTCCGTTCAAAAACAATCTAGGTAAAATTCAAGTCTAAAAGGTCATATACGTCTTGTATAAAAATACTGTTATAAACATTCAATATTTCAGTCAAAAATCAATTTAAAAATCATTAAGAATTTAAAGATAATGAAATATGAAAAAGTTTAAAAAATATTTAGAACTGAATACAATATTTTTTGGGAGTTTTGTCCTCTTTTTATGGCTGATTTTAGTTTAACAAAATTATATAAAAAATATCCGTTAGAAGCATTCAATATTTAAGTAAAAAATCAACTTCAAAAATTACTTTAAAAAAAGACAAAAGAATGAAACATAAAAAGTTTAGGTTTGTTTTAATTTGAAAAAAAATTAAGAATACTACAATATTTTACATTAATCCTTTGTAATTTTTTTATATTTATTTTCAACGTATTTGTTTTAATTTTTATCTTATTTCATTTCATATGTTTTGTTATGAGTTTATTCAGTTTTTTTATTTAATTATTGTTTTTTTTTTTTTTATTTACTTGTATCATAATTTTCGTCATTGACATTGAAAAGACAAATACCATTTATTTAATGGTATTTGTCATTTGAATTAAATATAAAAATTACAAATACAAATATAAAACAACAATGGTAAATAATAATAAGAATATATCAGAAAACGTTGAAATAAAATCATAAATAAAAAAAGAGGGCAAAATTCCCAAAAATATTGTAATAATATATATAAATATATATATATATATATATATATATATA
>NC_089755.1:19547053-19594553 GCF_040412425.1 Macrobrachium rosenbergii
TGATGTATAAAACTGATCATCCGCTATATTCATATAAGTAGGCTAGGCTAATAATTACGTTATCAGAATCGGTTGATTGAGGCCTACTAACAAAATAATTATGCGAATCATTTTTTAGTTAAAATAAATGAATTACTGCTGGAATTATTTTTATTTTTGTACATAAAAGTAAAATGGGTACACAAAGGTAAACTAACATACAGTACTACTTTGTTGCCACATTTTTTGTCACATATGTGTCAAGTTCAATCATTCTACAAGAGTGCCTTGGCACATCTGTGTCAAAAATTAATTTTGATTCATAATTAGAAAAACTTTTTACTGAGAACATTTTCTGGAATTCTTTATAAAGAAACACGTTCTTAGGAACTTAAAAGTATAAGGATTCAAATGAAATTCCTTTTTCAAGATAAGTTTAATTTCTCCAAATCACAACCCTTCCTTTACTATCTTGCATGAGAAAAATGTTTTTAAGAAATATAAACTGTAAAGGTTATATGATTCAAATAACAATAAAATAGATATTTGCTTCAAACAGGACTAAAACTACTTTGCTGTTTTTCAATTTTTCCTTTTGGCATATGTAGTAATGCTTGAATCTTTCATTGAAACAATGCAAACAAAGATATGGTTGATTCTCACATACTGCACAGTATATTGAAGCATTATGAGCGTTCCTTGTTGCTTCTTTATATCCTTTATTTATGGAGATTTTCTCATAATAACCTTTGCATCGTTTTCCCGACTTCCTATTAGGACCATCAGCTTCACAGATTAGGTGAACTTCAGTCCCAGTCATTGTACTATTCTGCTTACCAGATTTGAAATTTTTTTGCTGGTCTTCCGGTGACCAATGACAGTACCACAGATTCAGTGAACTTTCATAAATTCATCTTATTTCTAGGAAAAAATTTGTTATAAAGAATATATGCATTTACTACACTTGTGCCACAAATAAAGTCAAGTGTGAGTTTTCTAAACCACTTCGTAGACTTTCTCATTACAGTGTAATATGAAGATGCTCTGACACATCTACTCCCTTTTTAGCAATATTTAAGACAAAACACATGGAGGTTTCATAATATCGGCTTCATTTATGTTTTTCTTGCTACTCGCAGTAATCTCGGATCCATGTTCAGGAAGTGTTGATACAGTAAGAAGATTTCATTTATCTTTCCGGTTATAGAACTTCTTATGATTTTTATTTTCTAGAGCTATCGTTTCTCCTTTCCTGAACTGAGCTTGCTTGATTTGCTCAGGAATATTTTTTCTTGTTTTTCCAGTTGTCCCACAATGATAGGTTTTCTTTGTGAACAAATATTCAGCAAGGGTAATGGATGAACAGTAATTGAATGCAAAATGGGTTCTTCCAGTGTTTATGAGTTTCTCACACGTCAATAGTTAGGGATTCGATAACTGTTAGTCCTTGCTTTCGCGGTAGGCTACTGAGCCACAATGGATCATGATATTCCCAGTATATAGGCTTCTGTAGTATACAGCGCATAAAGTTTCATGCCGTACTTATGAGCTTTTCCAGGTAAATATTACCGTAATCCTTATCTTCCTCTGAAAGCCACCTTGCCCTCATCAAGTATAAGAACTTGTCTAGGCTTATGTGTAAGCTGGAATTGCGTTAATAAGTTGTCAAGTAAAGGTTGGATTTTATTCAAATGACTAGTATTACTGGTTGCTGCAGTTATCTGAAAAATGAATCATGCCCCACAGCAACTCATTACTTTTGGAACAAATTCGTTCTTGTAAAGTGCTGACTTGGACCAGTACGAAGATATTTCTGGCTTGTGAACTATCCCATGTACAGTCGGGGAAATTTTTTGTTTTACCCCTTGAGTTCACGAGACACTGTCAATGGCAACGCCGCTTTTGTTTATGTAGTTAAGTAGTAGTACTATTAGCTGATTGGTGAAGACGTCTCCTTAGCAGTTAACATATATTTACTTACTTTATTTCACAAAAACTAGAATACGTAGGTAAAAAAAAATGTGTGAACAATCTGCAATATGAAAAATGGGTTTATAAATGTTTTTTCTCAAGATTATATAAAACGCTTTAGAGGAGGAAAATTACGTAGAGTAATATCATCATGCAGTGTCGTTTGGCTCCTGAGACTGACAGGAGACGGAGGTGGACGGTGAAAGGTTGGAAGAAGGTAGAAGTTGTTCCGAGGGTAGGGACAGCGAACTGTCTAATCAAACCATGCGTAGCTTCGTTAACAATTTTGCTTATAAGTCCAAAATCTTTGGAAGCTACTGTGGAATTTCCATTTCATCAATTGATACTGTCGCTACAGTGACAAAAAAAATATCGATGCAATTACTACAAAATCACATTCATTGTCCACAACCCATTTTTTCAAGACGAGAGAGAGAGAGAGAGATAGTTGATATCATGTAATCACACAAATATCTAGCGAATGTAATTGCTTCTTAATGACATCACATAAATTTATTTTGCTCATTTACTTTCTTAAATGTGGCCAGCATTCTTTTATGATATTAATGAGTAAACAGCCAAGCCATGCCATTGCTCCAGCATTTACGTGGAAAACAAGCTCTCTCCTTTATTACTCTCTTGGAGGCTTCGAGAACCACTGTCAGGCAGTTTCTATCAAGGGAGGAGCACCGAAAATATATAGCTTGATAATCATCGTCTAGTTAATATATATATATATATATATATATATATATATATATATATATATATATATATATATATATATATATATATATTATATTATATATATTATATAATCCACTTACAGCTTCACCCAGCGATGTTGACCGCGCGTTTATTGTGAAATATGCGCAATATTAGTATACGTTAAATGCTCTCTGCTATGCTATTCTTCTACTTCAAACACCCGTGCAAAGGGACCTTGGGTGGATGGATTCCACTTAAACTATTAAGATTGGTTGTAGATGAATGACACTTTTCTCAATTAACAGAATCCAGATGCAAGTTCTTATGATATGAACCTATGAAATCATGGGAGGTCACATTCCACTTTTGGTCTGATGGTTGGCTGCACCATCAATGACTCTTGGCTCTGAGACGCAAATATTAGCTTTAATGGCAATTATGCTTCAATTACTTGGTGCTGGTCATTGATCCCTTAGAGACACGCCAACATATAAATGAACATATAAATGATATATATATATATATATATATATATATATATATATATATATATATATATATATATATATATATATATATATATATATATAATATATATATATATATTATACTATATATACATGTATATATATATATATTTATATATATAATATATATAATATATATATATAATATATATATATATATATATATATATATATATATATATATATATATATATATATATATATATATGTATATAACATGTATATATTGTTTATAATGATTTTTGTATTTTAAAAGATATTTATTTTGTCTTATTGTTTTTAAGAACTATTTAAAAAGATATTTATTTTGTCTTAGCCAAGAACTAAAGACATGAAATTTATGTGCAACAGTGAAAATAGACAAAGCTTATTTCATTACAGGCTACTATAGAATTTTTGTATATGATAAACAAAAAGGTATGCATTCTATATCCCAGTATCCATGCTACAAAGAATATTAAGTAAGTATAATTTGAAAGTAAAAGAGCATTTAGCAACAGTTAAGTGGCTGATAAATTATGATTAAAACTGTGGCATAATAAGATTGTTAATAGTAAAAATAACTCCATATGAAAAGTTGTCCAAGTGATCTCAGCAGCAGTCGGTGGAAAGGAAACTTGGCTCTTAGCCGACCTTTGTTGGCCCTTCTTCTTGGGTAAACATCCTATATTCTTGGCCACAACGAATGAGCTCTAAAATATGTTATCCGACAACTGGTACAAAGTATGTCTAAAAACAGAATTCCTATCAGGATCGCCGATGCATTTCATGAATTCTTTTATTAATTCAAATATCTGTCCTTGCATTAGTATCATCTCCAAACTCCTGTGTATCTGTTGGGAATTCAGTATTTCCAATAATTTTATTCATCCTTATTCTCACAAAAAATTTTGATTCTTTTCTGATAACGATATACAGAACGGTCGGCTGTTCAAGATATAACTACTTTTCCTCCGCTGTTCGATTGAATTACACAATTTTGGCGGAATTTTCAGCGCAGACTAGATGATATGCAAATTTTGAACTCTAATGTAGCTAATTGTGTTCAGGAACAATTGAACGGGACTGGTCAAGGTTATGGTATTCGACAACTGAATTTATCCTAATGCAAACCACTGTTAAGATATTGAATAAGAAAACTACACTTTCATGATAAAGTTTGACGGAATTAACACAATATTTTCAGTCGTTGTAGCTACATTACTTATCGTTTTAATGGGAAATCAGAACTAGCTTCAAAAGGTTTAGGAGTTGGGGGAAAAATCGTTAACGGAGCTATACATGCTTCGACAATTCATCGTCTCTACCTTACTAACAACTCCTCCCTTTTCACGCACCCCCAACCCCCATCCCTCCTCCTCTATTTCCTAAGTCAGTCTCAAGAGCCAAACATAAGTGTATGATAATATTACATTAAGTAATTTCCCTCTGATACAACGTCTTATATGATAATAAAAAATCATGTATTAAACCATGAATCACGTTGTAGTTTGTTCGTAAACTTTTTTCTTTGTCAGGTCATTTTGTTTCTTTTGAAATAATCAAGTGAATATATACTAACAGGTATGGAAACGTCTCCACCAATAAGGCTTGCCTTTGAGACAGGGAATTCATTCATATTTTCAACAGTTTCTACTACATAAACAAAAGCGGCGTTGCCATTTAGCGTGTCTAGTGAACGCAGGGGGTAAAAGGAGTCTTTTCCCTGACTGTACCAAATTAAAGATAATTTTTTTTTAATCTCATCAGGACATGTATCCTTCCACCCATTCAACCAGGATCTCTGCGTGATGGGAGGTGTTGCTATTTTTTCCCTAGCATATTCATTAGTTGCATGATTTGCATCCAAAATGTCATCAGTAAGAAAGAATCTACGTTAATATCTGTAGGCCACGCTTTACCATCTGCGCTTACAGGAACAGCAAAACAAAGACCTTTTCCAATAAAAATAAACTGACATTGCCTGACAGTTTCCAATCAACTGAGTCATTGGCAACAGTATGATTTTAGGATGAATTTATCACTGTTATGTGCTGCATAAATCACTTCAACGTAAAATAGGCCTAAAGAATAAATCGTTTGGAGCCAAATTTGAAATGTGTCTAAAGGATGCAAAATTGCCTGCAGAAGATGAGGATACAATAAAAGGGAGATGTCTACAATTTCCAATTGAAGCGAATAGTCAGTTAGATAAACGCTGTGTTGATAATTCTGTCATAGCAACAAGTCTCAGATTGTTTCAACCACAAAAATGTTTGTCTCAAGTAAGAACAGCATACAAGGATTTTCCTAAATCATTCCATGACTTTGTAAAAGATGAAGACACAGCAAAGTTATGTTCTCAATATAAAAAGTTACTGTTTGTCAACTGGGGGAAGGAATTTAACGGTGAAATTTCCACCAAAACTGTTGAGTTTTGGGCAGCTGTGGTTAAATATGAGAATGCTTTAGGAGAACTGTGGAGGAAAGTTGGCAAATTCGAAAACTCCACAGTACAATAAAGTAATAAACTATTTCCTGGATAACAGTGTCAGTAACGCTTCCAAAGGTAACTAGTGAAGGACCTGGAGCAGATCAACAAATTGTTACTCTCACATACCTCACCGTGCTGGACAGCATAATGGCATCAGTAAATATCAAAAGAATTTACATCTAAATAACCTTCAGGGTGTGGCTATAGGCTAGATCAGCAACCATTCCTGAAATGATGAAATTGACCACAAAGTATCGTGCTACATACAATTGGACACCATGATTATCAAATGGTTGTGACCATATAATCAGTATTTCAATATATATATTAATATCCCACCCATTACAGTTCACAAATGAAACAAGACAACCAACCATAGGCTAACCTAAGAATGCAAAACAAATGTAGGTTAGTCTAGGAGTAAAATGAAAAACATAGGTTACTTTATCCTATGAAAGTGAAAAGGGATTTTGACAAAGGAAAATCTATTTTGAGGAAGGTCCGTGTCACCTGGTGAAATTCCATTACAGCACGAATTTCTAGGTATAATAATGCTAGATATACCAGAGAAAAAGAGCTTTCAGGAAAGCTGGGGTTACTACCCCCAGGACCTTCTAGGAAGACGTTGGTATAAGGAAGGGTGAGTGAAATACCACTACCACGGAAACATACTCGAAAGATCTCTCCTTATCAAAACCCCGGAACAGAGCGGTGAGTTCGTTACAGCCCCTACACTCAACATATGCCAGGATGCGACACCAGCGCCAACCTCATTCCATGCTAGCACTAACCCCAGACTTGGCATCTTAAAGGGGGCAGACTGGGGTGAGTCAGGGGAGGGTCACCGGGTGACACGGGACCTTCTCAGAAATAGATTTTTCCTTTGTCAAAATCCCTTTTCTGAGTTCAGTCCCGTGTCAGCCGGGTGAAATAGTGATAGAGAATCATGCCAAGGCTGCAACTACGAGGAAAAGAGGGTAATCTGAAGAAAAAAACATAAATTACTAGAAAATAATTTTAATCAGGGAATCTCTTACATGTAGCAAGAATACAAAACCTAATGGACATCAAAAACTTAATACTATGAAAAGTGGAAGTAGATGCACGACGGGAAGAGGCCCATCAAAAATCTTAACATTACTAAAGCATATTGAAACATGAAATGTGCATAAGATAAATGCATATACAATCTTAAAGCTAAACACGTAAACTTAGGCTAAACACGTAAGAGACAAAATCAATGAAAAATAACATATACAAACATATACATATATCTGGGGTACATGGAGCAAAATAAAAACCGCCCAGTACCCCACAAGAAAAACAATCATAACATGTCAGATTACAGTTTCCACTCAACAGAGACAAGATACATCAATATGAGGAGCCAGGCAGTGAGGCATGATCAACCAGGAGGATAAGCAGAGAAGTTATGAGGCAGGCGGGGGGGAAAGGATAGGATAAGGATATGATTAGTTAAATGATAAGATGACACTTACAGCATGGTAGAAAATTTCATAAACAACAATTTTAAATAGTGGCGTTTAAACACTAGAGGTGATTTCCAACCGTAAATTTAGATAGTTCTGAGAAGTCCATATTATGAAAGTAATTAATGGAAGTAAACTGCTCGAATATCATGAACCTTAGGAACTGAATCAAGGGTTGGCCTGTTTAATAAAAATACAGAATTTGTTGTCTTATAGCATTCAGTGAAAAAGAAACACCTTTCTCCCTGATAAAAAGAGGACTCGACTTACTCTGTGGAGTTCTTAAAAGGTAAGATCAGTGTATAAACCGGACATAAAGATTGGTCTTGAGGAAGGGGCACCACCTTCCAAGGAAACCATCTGTCTTGTGGGTCTTGTTCTTGGCTAAAAATCTAGGGTCAGGGGAAAGGAGGACCCTCCGGACGGGAGGAAGTTCACAAAATTATCACCTCTAGTGAGAGCCGATAGCTCTGAGATTCTAGCACCTGAAGCCAAGCTAATGAAATAAAGTCTTCCTTAACAGATCCTGATAAGAGCAATGAAAGTTGTCCATCTCTGATGCTAACTTAAGGACGTCATTGAGAAACCACGTAACAGAATGTGGGCGTGATATGGTCTCAGACGAGCACATGCTCTGGGGATAGATGAAAAATAGGAATCTGTAAGGTCGATTTTAAACAATAGAAATACATTTCTTCAGGCCTGACTTGACTGTGGTAATAGTGGCCGGAGCAAGGCCTTTTCAAACAGTGATATAAAGAAAGAAACTCCTAAATTAGTCGTCATGATTTTGGCTTCAGATGCTTTCAGGAAGGAGGCTAATTTTTTGACTGCTGAGTCATACTGTCTAAGAGTAGAATCTCTTTTATCTGATTCTAAAACAGAGTGTTGACAGGGTCAATGTTTGCTCACTTTTGGGCTGCGAATTTTATAAAGTCCATAAAACTAGGGCATTCTGAATTCTTGAGGAAGCTGACACAGTCTTGGTTTGTACTGTCTGGGTCAGTATGGGCTTGGGAACGAAGACTCCGCAATCCCAGTTCCTGAAGAAGAGGGAACCAATTGCTCTTCGGCCAATAGGGGCTACTAGGGCTGGTTGACCTTTGAATGTCCTGAGTTTGTGTAATACTTTCAGCAGTAAATTTATTGAGGGAACAGATAAATTTTCTCCCAATTGTTCCAATCTACTGTCATTGCATCTGTGGCGTAACGCCTGAGGGTCCAGGTTGGGGCCACGTAACAGGGGAGCTTGAAGTTGCTCTCCGTCTGAGTCAACAGATCCACTTGGAGACCCGAATTTAGCGGCAAATCCATTTGAAAGATTCCCATTGTCCAGGGACCACCGTCTCCAACGGAGTAGCTCTGGACAGGGAATCCGCCACCATATTAATGAATGTTAATGCTAGGTGGGTGGCTGACAGGTGCCAGCCGTGTCTTGTTCGCCAGGGAGAAGATAGCAACCATTATTGGTTTACTCGACCTGATTTGGAGCCGCCCTGTTGATGCAATGAACTACCACTGCGCTGTCAATACCAGCCTGATATGAATCCGGTTGGGAGGGCGGATTTTCTTTAGAGTTAGAAAGACCGCCATAGCTTCCAGGGTGTTTATATGGAACTGCTGAAACATTGTGGACCACGTTCCTTGTACTTTCTGTTTTGGTGAATGGTTGATAGGGAAGCGTCTGTGTGAACAACTAGTGCCGGAGGGGGAAATTGAACAAACTGTTTTGGACAGGCCTCTGACTGTGGTCCAAGGCCGCAGTCTTGTCTTTAAGATTCGAGGAATAGAGGAGACCTTGTCTCTGAGCTTGACATTGGCTCGACTCCGCCACACTCTGTTTATGTCTTTTAGTTTCGCTTTTAAGAGCAGGTCCGTCACTGAGGCAAATTGAAGAGACCCAAGGACTCTTTCTTGGGATCGGCGGGATGCCGATTGACTCTTTTTTGAGAAATTTCCTGGTGAGAGATGCTATCTCTTTCCTCTTGGGAGGAGGAGAGATAACGTGTGAGAGGACAGATCCCACTGGAGACCCAGCCACTGAAACCGGGACTCAGGAGTCAGGCGGGACTTCTTAAAGTTGAAAACCTAACGACTCCAGGAAGTTGATGACTATGGACGTAGCCTTCTGACACCGAACTGTTGGAGCCCAAATCATCCAATCGTCTAAGTACGCTGCTAGGGGATATCCTCAGGACCGGAGTTGTTGCACTATGTGTCCGCCAGCTTGGTGAATACCCTGGGAGCAATGTTTAGACCGAAGGGCATGACCCTGAAGGAGTAGGCTTGATTCCCGAGTCTGAAACCGAGGAACTGAGAGAAGTTCCGCGCAATCGGGACGTGATAATAAGCGTCTGAAAGATCGATAGAGGTGGTGACGGCTCCAGCGAAGTAGAGTCCTTTACCTGAGCTACCGTATTCTGTACATGCGAAATTTGTCGCATTTTATGTAGAGATTTAGACGCAACGACAGATCCAGGATCACTCTTTGCTGATGAGTCTTTTTGGGAACAGTGAATAACCTGCCTTGAAACTTTAGGTGCCTTACTTTCTTTATTGCTTGTTTGTTGAGCAATTCTGTCACATAATCCTGTAGGATTGATGTGGGTGGCTGGTAAAATCTGGTTAGAGGAGGAGGGTTCTTGATCCAGCTCCATCCTAGTCCTTGGACACAATGCTGTGTGCCCAAGGGCTGAAGGTCCATTGGTCCCTGAACCAATACAGGCGACCACCTACCTGAGTTCTCTCAGTGGGAGGGAGCGGGTTTGTTCCCTCTACCACGTCCAGGCCTTCCCTCTTGGGGTGGTGAAGGTTTTCCTCTGTGGGGCTCTGCCTCTTCCCCCTTGCGATCCTATTAAGGCCGTGAAAGTATCACGGCCCTCATATGATGGGGTTGTATGCTGGTGAGCAACAAAGGATCGCAAGAGCAAGGGAATGAGCTGGTTGGACCAGCACATACTGTTTGGGGTGAGCCTTGAGGTGGAAGGCTGTGCCACTGCCGAGACCGGGACGGCTTGAACTACCGCCTGATGGTGGGGCCTCTTATGCCTCCTGAAACGTTTTTCCTCTCTAATGGGGGGCCAATAGATTCTGGGGTCTTGCGCTTGTAGGCAGAAATGCCCCAGCGAGAAGACTCTGGTTGGCCCTTGTAGCCTCGGCCATAACATTCGTGACCTCCTCTTCTGGGAAGAGGTTAGGCCCCAGATCGAGCTCTTAACAAGCTTGTTAGGCTCGTGGCGGATAGTGGCATCGGCAAAAATGAAGGTTTTCTGCATTCCAGTCTGGCCATGATGAACTCTGAAAGGTCAGACTGAAAGCCAGCTAGCAGGGACTTAGCCAAGACCTGAAAGAATGGCTCGTCCGCAGCAGGAGACGGCAGTAGCTTCAGTAAGGCAGACGGAGTTCAAGGACCGGGCTAACTTAGTCCGGGCATCAAACTCCGCCTTCAACAAAGATTCCGGCAGCTTGGGAGCTGCTCACTAAAACTGTGAGGAAGCACAAAGGGGTCCAGTTTTGCCGACAGTGAAAGTGGACGGGGCGTCCACCCAGAACTCATCACTTCCTGGGAATACCAGGAAGTGGGGTCTGTTTCCTCAGCTGCAGTAACGGATTACTCAAAGCACGCTCGGGCCGTAGCCAGAGCGATTTTGTTCAAGCAAGGGGTGGGAGGTTGTCTTCCCAGGGTGAACATTGTGAAGTTGCCCTTGAAAGGAGTCAACTTTTGTGTTTTCTGCCTGCCACTCCGTCAGAGTGCGAAGATAGGAGAGCCGTTGAGCTTGGTCCCTAGGGATGATGACAGTCTCCTAGGAACCTTATCCGATAACATTTCAAACTGAATCCATGCTTCCTCCATTAATCTCACAAAGCCTGGATAAGGGGGCAAGAGATCGGCGGGGAAGAATTCCAATTCCTCCAGCCGTCTCGTGCCCAAGACCTTCAGATCGTGAGTTTGCCATCATGTTGGATGGCACGGAGGGCGAAACGCCAAGGGTTTCCGACATCAAACGGCGGGAGGTCTGCTGTGTCGGGGATGACATACTGGGGTTCGGCTGGGGGTGGGTTGAGCCAAACCCCGCCAGTATATTATCATGACTGGCCAACTTTTCGGAGATTTTCAAATCTCGTGTCCAAATCCTCCGTGAACTTCCTGAAAAGTTTGGTTCGCAAAGGCCTTTGCGTCTCAAAGGCAGGCTGGCGAGGAGGGCTTGGTTTTGCAGCCCTCTTACTCGCGCCTTTGCCGGAGGAACCAGACTTGCTCCCGGAGGCTACAGGTCCTGAGACCTTAGCCTTCGACGGGGAAGGGCGATGCCTTCTTGGAAGACGAGGACTTATAGCCCTTCGCCTTCCATGAAGTCTTCAACTTCAACTTGGGGATAGCAGACGGAGCTCTATCACCCAAGGAGGAAGACTTCACAAAACCTGAACGAAGAAACAGATGTCTGGGGAGTTCAAAAGGGGCCCGCCCCAACAACCTCACCTACCTAACATATTTACCACCTGGTCCTGCTCGGTGTTCATGGGTTCCAGGTCTAAGTTCAAAGCGGCAATAATCCTCGAAACCTCGGGCGTAGAGGATATCCACTTGGGGTGGCTGGGTAGCATCCCGGATTTGCTGGATGATGGGGTGGCAAGATCTTCTGGAATGAAAGAGCGCCACCCGTGCGCGGGTAAAGCAGGTCCCTCAACTTGGCGTCGAGGGCGTAGGGCTTCCCTGACGGAACATTCCTGCCAAACCCAGCCACCCAGGCCCGGAGGGATTCCAAGGCAGACTTCTTGGAATTTTTCATCCGCCTGCAAGAAAACCAACAATTAGCCAAGAACGAAAAAACAGTCCGGAACTAATAAACAATATACAATGATGAGCATAAAACGGAGGAAGACTGTCACTTACCGACTCATCCTGGATGGTTGATGTTTTCCCTTTTGCAAACCTCACAACCATCAGGGTGCCAAACTACCAGGTAGTAGCCGGACCGCACAACCAGCGTGGGTCCGGCACATTTAACGTGACCGTAGGGTTGTTGGAGGGAAGCGGTACACCTAGCTCCTCACAGAACTAACAGTCTGTAACAGTAAAAGTACATGAACCCACCACCTAAGCAAAATAAAGCTGCAAGGCCGGGAAATGACTACAACCGAATACTCCTGGAGAAGAACCCCTTATCATAAACTGGGCCAATAAGCTTTAAATTACACAGAGTGGAAGGTAAAGCTTTCATGGCCCCGGAATACCCGGGAATGAAAGAATGAGACACCAAGAACTCACCACAAGGGCTGCCAGTAAAATAACAAGCCAAATGGTGTAGAACCGACTCACATATATATATAATATAAAGGATAAAAGTAATGGTTAGATAAACAGACTTATCTAAATATATCAATTCATAAACAATAACATTAAACAAGTGGGATGGTAAATACTCCGGAGACCGGAGGATCCACTAGCATATATAATATAAACCATCTCATTTAGGACCCTTCGGAGAAACAAGATGGGCAAGATGCTAGTTATGTTTATAACATCAACCTTAAAAGCAATTATATTTTACATGAACGGCTTCCCCGGCGGGGAAAGAGAGTTGGGATAGAGTGTCGAACACGTTCGAGCTAACGAACCACCAACACCAACACAGCGATGCTAGGGACTGTATGGGAGGGAGCGAATCCCTCACCAAATGGAGGAGTCCCTGAACTCGGAGAAAACACCATCTAGCGTCACTGCACGAGTAGAGCAAGGCTGAGTGGGGAGGGGGGGGGGTGGAGTAGGGGAGAGAGGTAGGCTACCAAGAAGGGAACAGGAGACAGGGGAAAACATATCACCCGCTCAACTGCACCCTACACCACTCCAAGAATAATGAAACTTGGGAAGGTAGCCTACTACTAAGGAAGCTACCCAGCCCGATGCCCAATCTTCAGGCGTAAGCCTAATAGGGACCTAACCTAGTATAGGCTAGGAAAAAGGAGGAGTGGTAGGGGAGGAGGAGGAAGCAAAAGGGAGAGAAATTTTGTGCCGAGAACCAACCAGGATCGAGAAGAGGGGGCAAGGAGGCGACTAGCCTAAAGGAAACACATCCAAAGAACTCTATTCCCCAAATGAAGGAAGAGAACTAAGGGGCTCACTCTGCCCACCAAAAAACGACATTTTGAGAAACAGCAACCAAAACTCCCTCAACCTGATGATCTCCACACCCAGGGCAAGGGGGATGGAAGCAAAACAAGCCTACTCCACTAAATAACCATCACACATAAAAAGGAACAACAATGTGCTCAATAGGGTGTCAAAGCCTATAGGAAGCGGTTAGATCTGAGGCTGCCACAACCAAAAACGATAAAAACAAAAAATAAAATAAAATAAAAAGAGAGCACCATCTCCAAGAATAAAAATAATTAGCCTAATAGAGACAAAAATAAAAGGAACCCAACCTGGTGGGGGTACCTGGATGGGGCATCACCTCACAAAGGCCACAGGCCAATGAAAAGTAAAGTGGAAACAAAGGGGGAGCCACCGCAGGGAACCCACCAGGATGGGAACCATGGGCAAAAATGGAAGAATATCTATAATCGACAAGGAGACAACCCCAACAGAAAAGAACTGATGGAGGAAAGTGGTCGACATGGCTGGCGGAAACGCCACAGTCATAATAAGATCTCAATATTTATGAAAAGACGAGACCATAACAGTAAAAATAGAACAAAACCCCACAAGAAGATGGTACTTAACTTGGAGATGGTAAAGCTGCTCGATGACATGATGAAGATGAAAATAATCCAAAATAGGGGGACGAGCACACAAAAAGAAATGATCGCAATCACGTGCTAGAAAATGGAATGAGGTAGGTGGCGCTGGTGTCGCAACCATTCCTGGCGGGTGTTGAGTGTAGGGGCTGTAACGGCTCACCGCTCTGTTCGGGGTTTTGATAAGGAGAGATCTTTCAGTATGTTTCCGTGGTAGTGGTATTTCACTCACCCTTCATTATACCGATGTCTTCTAGAAGACTCGACTGGGGGTAGTAACCCCAGCTTTCCTGAAAGCTCTTTTTCTCTGGTATATCTAGCATTATTATACCTAGAAATTCGTGCTGTAATGGAATTTCACCGGCTGACACGGGACTGAACTCAGAAAAGGAATATTTAGGCCTAGGCCTAGATTGGGAACTGTAATAGGTCAGCAAATAACTAATAATAATAAGAGCTTACCGTGGTCCCCCCAGGGACCGGTTTAGTTGCACGGGTCTTAGCAAGAAAAGACTAACAAGCCTAATGATAGTCACAAACTAAACTAGCCCTAAGTTCTAGCTTACATTGAGACATATGCTATGGATCAACAGATCCTGAACTTCATATAAATATAAACTGCCACGTTGTCGGCTATCTTAACTTGAAGGCAGACTGGGCAACGTGTTACCTGTTACGGTACCTAGGCCTACTGGCCAATCGATAAACCAACTAATAAATGATAGGCCAGACTTGATAAGTGAATCAAGGCTTGGCTAATAATATGTTATAACGTAGTCTAGGCTACTCCTAACTCAACGATAGGCTAGACTACTAGTAAAATGTCGATGCTGGACTAACAAGTCCTATACAATACAATAACAGGATGGAATAAACTATCCTACCTATAAATGCAATATAACTTGTAATAGATGATCGTATCGTGATAGGCCCATCAACAATATACTCACCACTACCTTGTTATTATTGCTAAATATCACTACTCAACACGCTAAACCCGGCAACTTTGTACCTTGACGCAGGGTCTATACAGATAGGGTCTGTTCACGAGGTGGAGCTTAAACGTAGCCCCGCCCCTTGTGCAACGTCATTGTTGGACACGTCTTCCAGACTGTCGCCAGTCGCCTGAGCGCTATTCATTGTCATTGCTGTCCTATCATTTGACGAAATGAATATAGCAAGTGAATGGAGTTATGATAAAGGGAGTACAAACCATACAAAAATGTCCAGGTAATAATGCTAAGAGGTCTTATTGGCAATTGAAACAGCCTATCTTTTATGATTTTGATGAGTCAAATTTACACAATAAGTTGCTGAATATAATAGCTGAAATTGAAAATGCAGGTTATATCGTTGTTGCTATTGTTCATGACTTAGGACCTACTAATATGAGAATCTGGAAGCATTTTGGTATAGATTGCAATTAACTCAAATAGAATTTCGTTCAAGAACCCATGTGCAGATAGAGAAATATTCGTTTTTGCAGATGCACCTCATATGCTCAAGTTATTAAGAAACCATTTAATTGACTCAGGATTTGTTTTAGCCAATGGGAAGTACGTATCAGCACAGTATATTCAAGAAATGATACGGCAAAAAAAAAAATGAACTTAAATTAGCTCATAAGATCTCAGAAATAAATCTTAATGTGTCAGGATCTCAAAGACAGCGCGTGTGTCTACTAGCTAGACTTTTATCAAAATCTTGCGCTGCTTCTATTAGTTATCTAGGTGAGAATGGCATGTTAGAAGGTGATGACTGGGAACATACCTCAGACTTTATTTTACTTGTTAATGACTGGTTTGATGTTATGAACTCGTATGGAAAATACGGAGATGTCGAGTCACGAAATGCATTTTGGAGTTAAAATAGATGCACAAACTGGAATACTTGATAGGATGAGTGAAATGATGAAAACAATAAAAGTGAAAAGTGAGAAAACAAGAAGTCTTTACCCATTCCAAAAGGGATAATATTATCCTGTGAAGCATTAAAAGGGCTGTTTGAGATGCTGCAAAGGCTATTCCAGATAGAATACATAATAACGAGACGACTCAATCAGGATTGTATTGAACATTTTTGGCTGCATCAGGCAAATGGCAGGAATCAAGATCATCCAAACCCCGTCCAATTTAAGTATAGACTCAGGAATATCTGCTTGGCAAGAATGTCTCTCTCATGAGTGAAAAGAGTAATTCTAGTAGGATTGTAGAGAATACGGAATATGTTTCAAGTGGTAGTATTTCAGGTAGGCCTGATCCATGTACATCATGTAGTAGTTTCCCTCACAATTCGTGCATTGCATCAAACGCAACAGGACTATCAAATGACTCCAATCTTGCACTCGAATTATGTTTAACATCTATGCTATTCAGTGATTTTGAATTTCATAATAACGATGATGATGATGATGATGATGCAACAGCTTTATGTGATGATATCTGCCTAATTTTGATAACCCCATATCAGATGTAGGTGATAAGATTGAAGAAGAATCTTTAAGATACATTGGGGATATATGGCAAGAAAATTCATCACCAAATATCCATATCTAGGAACAAAAGATGGCACAACTACTGATAGCAACACATGGATTAAGAGTGTCAGCCGAGGGAATCTGTACTTTCCATCAGAACACTTCTACTCCCAACTACTTATTATGAGAAAATTATTCAAAGCTGTACATGGGGAGACACTACAGGATGGCAAAGACTGCGTAGTGAATTTGGTTTCGCAGCTAAAGAAATCAGAAAAACTATCCTTGCCAGATGAAATTGTGTATTCCTTTGCTAAAATTAGTATTTTCTTTAAAACCCGTCATTTAAATAAAAATCTTATCATAGAAAAAAAAAGACAGTAGCACTAAGCGGAAGTTAATTAAGAAAATTAAAAAAACACTCTCTTGAAAGAATTTGATTTATTATATGTTGTACAAAAATTGTTCAAGTGAAGACTATCCTGAGTTGTTTGTTATTTGTTTCACCATTTTATTCCCTAAAGGACTAATATATTATATATATTTTTCTTATGAAGTCAAATAAATGCAAATACCTTTTTGTACTTTTTCCAGAAAATATTATAATCGTTCGATGCACCTATAATTATTATTACCTTAATGTATACAGCATGTCAAATGTCAACTTATGTGATATCGAGTATTTATGAAAAATTTTTTTGCTTGAAATGTGCTCTCTGTATCATATTCTTTATCATTTATTCCTTTGATGCCTTACATGCTTCATTCTTATACTTTTGATATTGTTTTTTTTTTGTGTTTGTAATGAAGTCATGCAAATGCAACTTTTTTTTACACTGTCCTATATCCATATTTTCTATGTATTTATTTTATAACAATTAGCATTCATAATAAGATTGAGAAAATATAATTAACCTATCATTCTAACCTTTATCATAAAACAAAAACGTTTGTTTTTCAAAATGAGATATGAAAACAGTAAAAAGAATCAAGTACATTTCTTAACAATTATTTATAATCTTGATGATATTACTACACAGAGAGAGAGAGAGAGAGAGAGAGAGAGAGAGAGAGAGAGAGAGAGAGAGAGAGTGAGAGAGAGAGAGATTATACGTGAAACCAAGTTGTCATGTTATAAAAATAAACATGAAGAGAATACACTTAATCAGTATATAAGCGTGTTGAATTTGCTATATTTTATGTGAAAATAAAACAAGGTTTGGTGACTAAATGAGAGAATTGGTATTATAAAATCATCATGCATGTAACCTCTTTGTGTAACCTCTTTACAAATTTTATCAAACACACTATGTAATGAATTAAATGTACAAAAACTAAAAGTTTCTTTAAGTAATTCAATGGATAAGCCCGGGAGCAGTCCACTTGTGACGTCACAGTACTAAGCTCCGCCCCACCGCCGAGTTGAACAGACCCTATCTGTTTGGACCCTGCCTTGACGTATCTCGGCACGAGTCTTAAAAAAATGTCCGACTCTGGAAAGTGAGAATGATTGAATGCTCGCTGGCTTGGCCGCGAAAATCCAGTAGGAAAGCACAATGTTCATTTAGTGCAACAAATAATATACAAGACATAAATAATCGGTTGTGAGATGGTAAGCAGGGAGGACACGTCTAAATGAAAAAAAAAGGGATTTAATCCAATACCATAAATGATAAAATGACGGTTAACAATCAATCTTGATAAACAACAATCACAAACTCTTAAACCTAAGTCGTATCCGAACTCCGAACACATAACCAAATGAAAAACTCTCTCACAACAAACGAATAAACTTAAACATAGGAATTAGCCTCACTTTGGGTATGACACCAAGGCAAATAACCTCAAATCCAAAACACACATAATACTTGAACCTACAAACACATTAGTAACTAAAGAAACAAACTAAACACTAGAGCACTTTCACGTGACGTCATCGACATCACAGGCCATCAGACTAGTTTCTGAGTCGAAATTCGACACAAGAACACTGCTTCAGAGAACTTGCTCAAATTGTGTTAAATATTTTTTTCAGTTGCAATAAGCAATGCATTTGTTGAACAAGTATTTTTTTTTGTGACAAACGCAAAGAGAAAACAATGAAATAAATTAAATGTTAGCACACTGGAATCTATTTTGCGCATAAAGTCTCACTTAATGTTGACAAATAAGTGCTGCAAAGATTTCACAGTAACGCCAGATATGCTTAAACTGTTTAACAGTAATATGTACCAGTCTTCTTCATCGAGCCTTCCAACTCCAAGCACAAGTAGCAACAATGAAGAACTAGAACTTGACAAGGAGGTCGAGGAGCAGTGTGAAGACATTGTTGCCACGAGCTTTTAATAAAAGGTGAGTTTTCCACACACATTTTAAATGCAAGTTTTTACCTTGTTACCGTAAACAAAAAATTTATTTTTTTAAAGTGGCTAAAATGGCTATTTTTTATTAGTACAATGGCTAGTTTTGTCTAAAAGCATTGGAAACCCTGCTTGCAATAGATAGCGTAAGCGTGTTGTTGAGCCATGTTGGAGAGTGCTTGGCTAAATGTTGCTTTAGGCAATTCCCCTAAATTAGCCTTATTCTAACGGCTATACTAACCAATCCTTTTCCCATTCCCTTGCCTACTTTAAAGTATTATTCTGGTAAATCTGAGCTATGTACAGTCACTGAAAAATGTTTTGCAACATGTTCCAGAAGTTTTCGTTCACCTAACAGTAATTTGTTCTTTTGATATTTACAAGGAAATGTAATTTTCTTATTCGACTTTGGTTATTAATCATACGGTTAACAATATAAAAAAGAATGGTGAGTGAAAAATTCATATTACGAAAAATGACGAAACATTTTGAAAAATTTCACTTCAGATGATTGGGCAAAAGAGTCAAAGAAACTATATTTCGAATCCAGATAAAAGCTTATTGACTAATAAAGTAATATTGAATAATCATCAAAGAAATTATATATAAATAAAGAAAGAAAGAATTCAACCATTATTGTTGTCAAAAACAAAAAAGAAAAAAAATCTCGTAACGTCATATGTTATCGTGTGACTCCACATTCAGGCAGGAAAATTAAACTAGTCACTTGCACCAATAAGATGGGCAACAGACTGCCGCACCACAATCATTACCTTGCATAAGACTACTGTCTCTATTGTAGAGATTGCTCGGCAGCTTAGCGTAAATAAAACAACCATGTATAGATGAATAAAACAACAGAGAACGAGGAAATATGATAAATTCATTGTAAAAAGTGGAGGACTACCCCATTGTTGCACTGTTAAGGATCATCATCGGATGATCACTGAAGGAGCTCCGCCTAACTCCCCTGACAAGCCGGTGTTGCCATAAAGAGAGAACATTACACTTTCCCTTCAAGTTGCTGCTCAAACCATCCGTAACAGGCTACATGAGACCAAAGTATTATTTCATCATACTCCTGCCAAGAAACACTTCATATCAGCGAAACACAAAGAATAGAGGCTAGGGTTTGCGTTATAATATAATCCAGTGGCCGATGGTTTCTGTAAGAATCATCTTTTGCGATGAGGAGGAGACATTCTCCAATGATGAGCATGGTAGTCTTCTTCACTGCTGGCGTTTAGCATTAACTAAATTAATGTTGAACTTCTTGCTAATTTTAATTCTTTAGAAACTTAGATAATAAGAAATACAAAAATAAGCATTATATATTCGGTTAACTTCATAAGAGGCATCAAAATGATAGGCCTAAGTAGCAATGAAAGAAATGAGAAATTACACCTGATAATGGCATTATATATATATTATATATATATATATATATATATATATATATATATATATATATATATATATATATATATATATATATATATATATATATATATATAATATATATATATGTGTGTGTGTGTGTGTGTGTACAACAAAAAAATAACAGGCGATTATATTCTGTGTATTACAAAAACAGACGTGAAATCTATTAGTCTAGTTCAGTATATTTTATAATAAGTTTCACTAGTTCGCAATAAACATAGGATTAGTCATTCAAAAATTTGATTAATAATAATGTGTAAGCAAATCTTTACAAAAGTCGTATTTGTTGATGTTAATAAGACTAATAGTTCAACTTATAACAGTCGTAGGCCTATGTCTACAAAGTTCACACATATGAAGGAGATAAAACAACGATAGTGATGGCAGTTGGAGATGAAAATATTAAAATATAAGAACAGCAATGACCTCTGAAGTATTAAAGGGAAACTGCAGGTAATTTCTCGGACCCACCACTATAGCGTTCAGTTGTTTCACGCCCTTACAACTGAGTTGCCAAATAGCGCCAGATGTCGTTATTATAAGCTGTTGTCCAAAAACTTTTGAAGTATGTTGCAAAACTTTTTTGAGTGATTGTACATTCATTAGTCTATAATATTACATTAGGCTGGCCTATGTACACTCGGCAAGAAAAGTGAGGATACAGTTTTCATTAGATTTCGTTCATCGAATTTTATTTTTTTTCTTATAGAAAACACATAATCTCGGTAAATTTACTCTAGAATATGAAAATACAATGCAAATTATATCATATATATTAAATCTGCAAAACAAAAGCATTCAGATACTTAAAAACACCATGCATGTCCGAAGTAATCAGAATTTCTCAGATGACTTCGTTCATAGAGATCTAAAAGATAGTGTGTGGATATCTCGGTGTAGTACTATTTATTAGAACGGCAATATTTACTCGTTTTCCGTTATGAACAGGCTTATTATTGCATCATCATACGAGATAATGATAATTTCTTTAATTTTTACAAATTCATATTTGTATTTCACGGTGTTAGAAGTCACCTAGAATTAATGTAGTGCAGCAGATTGCTGTAAAAATCGTTCAGATAGTGAAACAAGCATGAAATTTGGCACAAACATTCCTAAGACTACGCTCTCTTAGAAAAGGGCGCTGGCCACCTGAAAATCCAAGATGGCGGCTATTTTCAAAATGGCCGCCATCTATGTTGAGATTCACTGGTTTGGGAGCATCTATTGGATGGAATATGCCATTTTTTTTTTTTTTTTAAACCTCGACTTTTAGGTTATAAAAATGTTCCATACCACACATTTTATTGAAAACCCTTACTAAATGAATTGTAACCAAGATGGCGTACAAAATGGTTGCCATAAAAGTTTTTTTTTCTATCCACAGCGCTAGCAGACATAGAGACCAACTGTTTTTATTTAATGGTATATTCATGTGATCAGACAGTTTAACTAATATGCTATTTTCAACTGAAATAGTAATGGTATGGTCACATACAACATTGTGTCTAAGACTGTAACCATAAAAAGAAAAAGAAGAGAAATACGGACTAAACATAACCAATCTATGTATAGGTCTCTCAACCTACACCTTTGAAAAATTCGAGGATAAGAAGGTAGGCATAGCATGACACGTTGGATGCTCAAGCTAGATTATCTACTGAAGAGAGGGCAATATTTATCTAGACTTCACATTTGCAAGTGCACAGAGCTGTGCAGGGAAGACCCAGCTTGTAGCACTTGCACCTTTCCCAACAGCCTGCTTTGCATCCACATTTGGTAAGCTGTTGGCAACTCTTGGCTAAGGGCGAGTTGGTTGTCCAGAGGACTTGCCATGCTTCACCAGACTTTTGCCATCCCCACTCAGCAGGGTTCTCTGGCTGTGGCTGACACTGGGTGGCCTGCCCCCACACACAACCAGCCTGGTACGCAGCACGCTTGGTGTGTTGGAGGAGAGCTCCCCTGGTTGGTGGAATGGCCTCATATGCCCTTTGTTTTCTGGCAAACATATCAAGTCTAGCCTCATCCACAGTGCCAGCAGTGCTGGATCTTTCATACATAAGTATGACAAACCTCTCCAGGACCTTCAGGTCACTCTCTTCCACTCTGAGAGGGTAGTGACTCAGTTTGGAGAACACAGTGGAGGCCTCTGGAAAGATGTTCCATGTCTGCCAGGCGGTCTTCTTGCCCTTGCTCCGGAAGGCTGACACTGTATCACAGCCTGTGAACGCATGGAAGAAGAGCATGCCATTCACCTTCTCCTGGCCCAGAGAGTTGCACAGGTCATGCACAGCAATCCAGCGCAGGCTCTGGCCTTGGCCAAATGCCACCCATAGCTTCTCTAGCCCTAGATTGTGGAGAGTGGAGAAAGCACTGACTGCAACAACAAGAACATCTGTGTCATTTGCTTTAACCGTGATGGTCTTGGCTCCATGTTCTGTGGCATATTTGGCATGGAGAAAGATGCGGGTGTCAGCTTCCTCATGAGAGCACTTTTCCAGTCCCTGAAGACTAGCCTCATGAGTGCTGAGGACAGCAGACCCTTTCGTGGCAATGACAACATTTGTGGCAGACATCTGGGCAACTTTGTCTGCCAGGAACTGGAACAACTCTGTCTTGTTGGCATCGTGTCTTAGGAAATTGCGCCAGTTGGATGGAATTGTGTTCTTGTCTGTCACCTTGCGCCTTCCTCCTTGACCACGTTGGAGCCTGGTCTCAGCTTTGAGGCTGGATGTATTGTATACATCAAATACAAGATGTGATGATGTGTACTTGCTGCTATAGGATTGTATCACAGGCAAGAAGTCGCAAAGTGCATAGCCCTCAAAGGTCTTTCCTTTCTTTGGTGGCAAGGCATGGACCAAAGCTGATCCATCTACAATGAGGACATCAGTCTTTGGTTCTTTGTCTTCTAGTGTAACATGACTCTCCAGGACCGAGGTCAGCTGAGACTTCTGACATGTGTACAGCCTACCACCCTCACTAAGGGAAGCTGGGAATGTTTGATTCTCGTGCTGGAAGAATTCCTGCAGATCACATTCACGGCTCTGACAGGATATAAATAGCTTTGAGAAAAGCTGGCAATCCTCCTTCAGAAGTTTCTGCTTTGACTGTTCTACAGGAGCAGCTTCTTGCCTGAAGAAGTCAGTTCTGTTCTTCTTTATCGGCTCATAGAAGGAGACTGCATTGTTTGCCAAAGAGTCTGAAAACTTCTGAAATTTAGTGCGGCCTCTGTCAAGGTGTGTCTGTAGAAGTTCTGCTGAGCTGGGGTGGGCAATGTCTTTGTTGTCAATGGAATACAGATCCTGGCTCTCTTCCTGAAAAGGACTTCCCAAGTGTTGCAAAGCCAATGACAGCTTGCTGACTCTCTCCAAGAATGTCTTCTGCGCATGAGGTGTTTGTTCATGGTGTGTTGTCTGCTCATTAGACTCCTTACTTTGAACCTCTGTTTCGTATGCAGACACCAAGCGGATGATCTCTGGGCCAGCCACCATCCATCTTCTGAGTGCTGACGGATCTTCAGTCAGCCCAATGGCTCCGCCATCAGCCTTTATAAAGGCATTGGTCTGCTCATGAGCTTGGTCAAGAGCCATTGCTGAGAACTGGCGACTGGTCTTGTGCACAACAAAGTTGCCAGCCTTGAACTCCTTGTGCAACTCTGGGTGTGAACTCTCTAGGGTAAGCATGTCCCTGAGGTGAATAGGCAGCCAACGAGCATAGTTTGTATTATTGTTGGAAAAGAAGTAGGGTATCAGCTCATGCAATGCCTGGCAGTAGAGGACAAAATTGGCCTCACGGAAGGACCTGATCAGTAGGAATATCACAAGTTCCATAGACAACACCATGTGCCAGAAGTGGAACTGTGGACTCTGCTGTCTTCGAAGGTCACACCACTCCTCAAACTCTAATGCCTGCTCATTGTTGTTTGCTTTCTCAGCACAGTAGTCAGTGTATGGTGTCCTCAGGAGTTTGTACAAACTAGAGGCTGTAACCTGGTGCATCTGCCGTGTCCTGGTTACACTTGCAGCTGACAGGAAGGATTCTGCAGTTCCAGATGAAGCAACTCCTGCCTCCACCAGAGCTCCTGTCCAACCACTGCCATGAAGAAGAGTACCAAGAGATGTCATTGCTGCCATCTCAATGTGCAGACCACCAAACATTACCAGATACTTGTCTTCGCCATACTGATCAGGCCACTGCCACTGCACCTGCTTTGCTACGGCATAGATTGGCTGATCAGCTGTGATTATGGGTATCTGGCCAGGGTTCAGAAAATCAGTGACATCCTGCACTTTCTGCATCACGTGTTTGATCGTAGCAACAGAATGAGCCTGATCATGCAGGAGAGGAAGCAATGAAGTTATGGTTACTTCAAATTCTGGGCTTCTCTTCATTGAAGCGTGATGAGCTGACCACGTCAGATTCACTGCATCATCTATTTCCTGGGTGACTATGACCTTGTCTAGCCACTGATACTCCAGTGCAAGCTGTGGCCCCAAGATATCTGTGGGTGGCTTTGGTATTGCAGTGTTTGGTGGCACAGGGTTCTTTGTTTGAAAGGAAGCTGGTGAGATGTTTGTGAATGTGTCCGGCAATTCAGGCACCGACCTCACTTTCTCAGGTGCAAACTTTAGTTGCTGTCTTTCCTGTCCAGTGTTCTCCTTGGTGGGGTGCTGAAATATGGAGATGCTAGTTCCATGGAAGGAGGTAGTGGCAGTAGTTGCAGATGGGTTGTGGTCGATGTTGTCCATCACTGCAGTGGTGAACAACCCTTTTCGCAGTACTGGGGACAGACCACACCCTCCTCCACATATTTGCTAACTGTGGCATCTCCTAACTGTGCAGAGACCTCCAGTACTCTGTCATAAGAGATACTGAGGCCATACTGATGTAGCATTTCAACCAGGTTTCTCTTCCTGGTTTTGGCATAGACTGAGAGTCCCATGTAGACTGGGAATGGTGTTTCTCTGTCTTTGGAGTGTCTATGAGTTGTTGCTCCCTCTTTGTATCGGGAGTAGCAGTTGAACTGCATGAGCTGTGCAATGGCCTGGTCTGACTTTGATGCTCCAAATCGTAACTGTGACTTGATGTCAGCCCCATGCTCAACCATCCCTACAAACTGGAGCAGGAGAGGAGGCACAGAATTTCGTACACAAGCCTCAGAAAATGTGCCATCAAACCGTGACTGATGATCAAGTATAGACTTTCTGAGAATATTTGCTGCTTTAGCAATGATAACTGCCTCTGAAAGATCAGATGATTGAGCAAGTGCTTTTCCCACATCCTTTTGAAATGCAAGTAATACATCTCTGCCAGATTTATGAGCCTCAAGTTCTGGAATTTCTGCCAGAAGTTTGTCTTTGAGTCTCGTGGAATTTACACTTGGTGACTCTACACCTAATTGTTCCAGACGTTGTTGGTAGAGGTGGCAAATATCTGCCAGCCGAAATGTGACTGGATCATCTGAACAAAGGTTGTTTTCAACAATGTATGTCATCAGTTCTGACAGAACTAGTGGATACACATCTGATTCTGACTCAGTGCTACCTTGGTCTTTCTCAAGGCTCCTCAGGTAGGACCTTTTCTGTTGTAGAGGGCACAAAGACAGGCATGGTGATACTTAAACTCCTGTGCAATGACATCCCCACCAGTCAACTTAGCAAGGAGCTTGCCATCACTAAGTATCTCTGCACATTCACGCAATTTCAAGTCAAGGCCCTTAGTACTAGCCTGTCTGAGATCAGATGCAGGTGCCACTTTCTCAGAAAATGCAAACTTCATTGTCATGACTGGTTCGGCGCAGTTTTGCACGACTAGTCTCAGTGTTGCTGGTCTGGTCATTGGATTGTCGCTTTCTTGCACGGTCCAGTTTAGTGTTGTTAAACAACAAGCGACAGTTCACATGGTATTTTGCTGCATTTTTTCCTGAGAGTGGCCTCTATGCCATCACCTTCATCCAGCCTTGCTGGATCCATTATCAGTGGCATTTCATTAATTTCACTGAACATGGGAATGTTCCTTGCCAGCATTGTGTACCCATCATGGTCTAGGACATGATGACTTGGAGGTGATGTCAAGTGCTCACCTCTTTTGTCCTTCTGACAAAGACAACACAAACTCCAGTTTGTTTTCTACTGCTCAATATTGGATTGGCATCACATTCTGCCATGATTTCACTTTTGATTAAGGCCGAGGGTTATCCTTTTACCACCTTAAACAAAGCACACATTCCTGTATGGGATTCAACTAAGTTCGGTCTCCCTACACCTAGCCCGATCATTCATCCAGTGCCATTTAAGTCCCGTGTGATCTGTACACCATCCGGGTAAGTACATGAACCATCATGTACAGCCCCCATTTGTTGGCTCGGCTCTCATGCGCTGGCACATCCTGTCTATTCAGGTGCGGCTATCTAACTATAGCTGGTCTGGGGCTGTTAGAAAGCATTTGGGACACTAAACTAAACTATACTACAACTACTAGTCTAAGACTACAGGATTAGTAAAGCTGGATTAGCTGGCACTGAACCCCATGCTGAGTTACACAGCAGTGATGTCACCAGTGTGCCCTGGTTGTGTGCAGACATACACTCTTTTACATTTATTAATTTTCCTTCAAAATTGATGAGTTATTCGAAAAAGAGATGGCCTCATTAGGATCTAAAACCACAGAAACCAAGATCCATGCTTAAAACGATAATTGTTGAACGGGCATTATTTCTCATTATAATTATTGTTTCTACCTTTTCTTGGCAGCCATATAGCCCCCATATTTAAAGGTAAACTGTACTGGGAAGCTACAGAAACATAATATTCACAAGAAATAGTATGGAAGAGCTTTACCATATTGCTAGAAGCAAATACATGCCATTCTAGTGAAAAAATTAGCCAAAATCTGTCGATACTGGCCGCCATCTTGGAATTTGGCCGCCATATTAAATTTTTGCGTGGCCAGCGCCCTTTTCTGATAGAGGGAACTTTAAAGAGCACTTGTGCAAAATTTCATGCTTGTTTCACTATCTGAACGATTCTTATGAAATATGCAATTATCTGCTGCACTAATGGCAGTAAATGTTGTGACAGCTAGGGTAGGTTGACCAAATCTATTTAAATCCGCAAGAGCGTTCTCTATGATGTGAGGAGCACTTCGGCGGGAAAACACAAGTAACTGGATGTTTCTTGACGTTGCCATAGTTTCTCTCTCTCTCTCTCTCTCTCTCTCTCTCCATTGCTACAACATACTATACAAATATAGTATCACTCAATCTCTAAAAGAAAAAAATAATGAAATGAGTAGCTCTACAGTCCATATAGGCCTAGGCTTACACAACAGCAGACTCACTCTCTCTCTCTCTCTCATTGTAACATTGCACTCGTTCCTTTTCGTTGGACATTGCTCAAATTTAACTCTTGATTTCATTATGGAAGATGGCGTTTCCGATTATGCAAGCATTCCGTTCAATGTGGTGTCATAAATTCATTTGTGTAAGGTTGCTTGGTAAGTTATGTCAAAAAATGTTTATTTTGCTCAGAACTGCCACTGCAAATTACAAATTGAACGAATACTGTAAAACTTGCTACTGCATTTAAGTATCAGTGATTTCAGAATCGTAGACTATGATTGAAAGTTATAAGAGGTCAAGCAAAAAACAAACACAATAAGACGGAAGCTCCTCCCCTTTCTAAAGTTGCCAGATTTCGCATTATTAAGCAACATATGTCCGAAGATTTAAAAAAACTGTATCCTCAATTTCCTTGCTGATTGTACCTACTTGTTATTGTGAAACCTCTGGTTGCTGTCCAATGAGTGGCAGGGAAGTGTGTCCTAACTAAGGTATAATATATCCCTAGCCTATCCTACCACGAAGTGATCAACAGTACCAATATCCACCTCGATGTGTGACCACCTCGACGTGGTGAGGGAGCTCTTGAACCCTAGGAATTTGTTTCCGGGTTTGAGTCCAACAGTCTCATATATGATGATATATTTATTTGGACTAATTTTGTGGAATTTTTCACTTTTTGTAAAATTTATTGAACCTGATAAATGGGAAAAGGTTAATTTTCGTTTCCGGTCCGAACAACCTTACTAGATTTTTTATTGTATCTCGAATCTTCACTAAAAAATGAAAAAAAAAATTCTAAATACATAATTCTCGCAAAATAATATTTATCACAATAAAAAATAAAATTTATGTAAATAATTGAGGATTTTTTCCAAGTTTCAATTTCACCTTGCCCACAACTTCTTGAGCTCCCGTGTGTGTATATGTAGGCTACACATGCAGCTGCCAGCTATGCGCATGCCCATGAATTTCACCCACTCAACTATCATTACGTCACCCCGTCACATCGATTAGATGTGACTGACAAACGTCATTTGTGTGGGCGTATTGTCGACACGGAATTTGAAATTATTGGCACGGCTCCTCAGATCAACCAAGTCGGAACGTTAATTGCTTGTAACTAGGCCTCTTCTTGAATACGATTGAAATCACCCGATAATAAACCGGTTTTCATTCGGATCTTATTTCAGAACCAATGAAAAGTCATTTATTTCATTAG
Organism: Macrobrachium rosenbergii; assembly: GCF_040412425.1. NCBI lineage: Eukaryota > Metazoa > Arthropoda > Malacostraca > Decapoda > Palaemonidae > Macrobrachium > Macrobrachium rosenbergii. The sequence goes on from NC_089755.1 coordinate 19,575,777, forward strand.
CCTAATAATTTTTTGTTGATTATTTCAAATTTCACCCACTACTGATATGCCGCAAAATGTTTGTAATTCTTGTCATTCGCACAATGGATGCCGCATGTAATGGGTGTGAATTTACATAGTATCAGTGCATCAGGAAATTTTTCGAACAATATGACGCAGTCTTATCTTTTTTAAGAAGTTACAGAATCCTCCCAAGTTCTGTTACTTGCCCGAAGTGTTCCAAGCCCTGTACCCTCTCTGCCCTGTACTTTAAGTTCTGATAAGAATTTGTGGCGCTGTAACAGTAGCGTTTCTCTCCCAAAATCGAAGAAACGAAAGGTTTGTGGCTATACCATTAGTGACCTCAAGGGAATTTTCCTTGAAAGAATTCACTTTCCTCCATGGAAGTTAATTTTATTTATATGTGAGTGGCTGTCAAAAAATTCTCAGTAGGGCATATATCCAGAAACTTGGATTTAACAAATGAAACTTGTTAATTGGAGAAGTTTTTGCTCTGAGGTAACGGAGTATTGCATGGACAATCAGCCTCCAGTTGGTGGGCCTAACGTAATCGTCGAAATTGACGAATCAAAATCCGGCAAGCCTAAGTACGGACAGGGAAGAGAGATAGAAAGGAAGTGTATGGGTTTCCGGTGGAATTGAGCGAGTTTCTTAAAAAATCTTTCTTGGTGCCACTGCTCAATTCCGACAACCAAGAGCTAGGCCTCCGCAGGAATGCGGATACCCTCATTCCTATAATTCAGAAATACATCCTTCCAGACAGCATTATAATAAGTGATGAATCAGCTGCATGTAGTCACTTGAATGAATATGGTTACGAGCGCTTGACTATCAACCACAGTCAACACTTTGTCGACTGTTCTGATAGCCTACTCTTATTCATACTCAGAATATCGAAAGGCTGTGGAAGGATACAAAGTCTTGGATTTTAAAGGCTGGCATCAGGAAAAAGGTATTACCTCAACAAGTTGTATAACAACTCAACTAAACTGAGACCTGGATATAAGCACTCATTTACGGAGATTTCTCCTTCGACTTGGAGGAGGCATTAAACACAATCCCAAGGGGAGTAACAGAGTTCTCTTTCCTAATGCCAAAATGAGGCATGTAGTAGCCTTACAGGGTGTTTCGAAACTAGAGCCCGCCCCCCCTCTCCAGCATAAACTAAAATTGATATGGACAAAAACAAAAGTAATTCAGAACAGGTATTTACTTAAGTTTCTCTCTGAGTATTTAATATTTTGTGTGGCCTCCATCTGCCTGTACCACAGCCTGCATTCTTGAGGGGTATGATTTCAGCAAATCGCTAAAAAGATGAAACTCAAACTCCGTTTCCCTGAGCACTTTGGTCACCACACGATCCTTTAAGATACTACCAATGTTTTCACACACATTAAGGTCAGGGGAGCTACCTGGAAATTCACTTGACGAGAAGAAATCGATACCACTGTTTTGAAGCAGCTCCTGTGTCTGAAGAGCTTTAAAACATGGTGCCTTATCATGCAAAAATGTGACTTCTTCAACAGATAACACATTTTCAGGATCTTTGAGGAAAGGAAATACTCCACCAGTAAGCACAGTTTCTCTGAAGTATTTGCCATTCCATGACTGTCCTTTTTCTTTGATGATCCACATTAACCGTTTGGCTGTGAAACAGAGAAAGATTCCCAAACATTCAGGAAATTTCACAACTTGGCGATAGCCCACATCATTGCTGATATCATCCAACTTTGCAGCCCAAATGATGTCATTTTTATGATTTGGCTTCCTGACTGTGTAAATGAAGAATTCATCTGATGCGGCAACATGGAAAAAGTCAGCTTCATCCCAATCTTTAAGAAATGAACCACAAAACCATGCACAGTCTTCTCTCTGTTGCTGAGCGATGTTGGCCTTGCTGATAACATGAAATGGCTTGATACCAGATTTTTTCAACTCACGATATACAGCACTATAACTTCTCTTCTTTCCCCTTTTTGTTTCTAGTTCAAGCGCCAATTTACATAAAGACTTTCTTGGTCTACCCACTGCCTCAGCTATGATGTCTTTTGACTCCTGAGAAAGGACTTCAGGCCTTCCAAGATTCTCACTCTTTTCGCGATGACAGTCACATGGATTTTTGTTCCAGTTTCTTTTAACAAAGGATTCATCTCTTTTAATTTATTTAGCTATCCAGGAACGTGAAATGAAGGATGCTCCAGCATCCCAGGCCTCTCTGAAGGTTATATCCCAGATTCGGTCAATCCATCTGATTTCCTCAGAGTCATTAGCCATGGCTGTATCTAACTCCGTCACTCAGTCTGAAAATACAAGAAATGTAAAATGAAAAATAGCTTAATAGAAACTTAAAATAATGTACTTGGAGATAGGCTATAGCAGAGAACTTCATAACTTTCCATTTGTTCTGTGGAGGGTGGGGGCTCTAATTTCAAAACACCCGGTATATTCTTGAATTGGGAACTTCCTCTATGAACCCAGCTTTGAGATAAGTCTGAAGGACCTGCTCATAAGTGGTTCGATAACTAAAATCTCTCTCAAACTTCAATTCTAAGGCATCTAATTGTGCAATGACATTATGATAATTAACACTTGGACATTGTTCGTCATAGGGGAAATTTACTTGATAACCCTGATCAGTTTACTGCACTGTCTTCTACTTTTTGCGTGGCTATGTTCTCTGACACGGAAAACTGCTCTTTGGGACTAATACCAATTATATCAAGTTGCTACCGTTCATCAACATCATGGGTCATTTCTCCCATTCGACAAACAAGCAAGATTTTTACAAGAGTTGTATCAACTCCTTCAAGTGCCCACTGAGGGACCTTCCCATACAGGGATACCCCTTGATGAATTACGAAAAGACTGACCCCATCACACTTGTCCATACTAATGACAAAGCAATTAAAATTATCGGCACCACATGTACATCTTTCAGTGTGTCATTACGAACTTCCTTGTCCGCCATCTTGTACACCCGGTCTGCAAATATTGTTTTACGTTAACTAAACCCATGTCGTAGATGGGCGTGTTCCCATCGTCATGCACTGTCAATTTTGTCCTTATTACTCTGTTTCCCATTTGAATTTTACATGAAACCAAATCATATTCTCCACTAATGACATTAGACCCAAATGGTGAAATATTAATAGACTTTGTTTACTACTGGCAACTTTAATTTTTTGGCTAACTGACTTGAAACAAAGCTACAGTGACTCCTGGTGTCCAAAAACACTTTAGTTGGAACCTGCTGGCTGTCGGTGGACAAAATGGCCTACGCAGTTGACAACAACGTTGATGGCAAGTCTGAGCGAGGCAACGGATTGACTGATTTCGTGTTTACACAGGGTTTTTCATCACTCTTTCCATTCTAATTCACATTGTTTACATTAGAATTTACTGAACTTTTCCTTTTACTCTGACTTTTTACTGGTGTAGACGTGACAGGACTAATTGGAACATTTACTCTGCTGCAATGCCTGTTAGGCGCCTCTGACTGAGTCCTGGGATTACGGATCAAATTATGATGCCTGCCCTTACACAATTTGCAACTCTGTTTGCTGTTACAGTGAGTGCCACGATGGCCTTTGTCTAAACAGTTAAAGCATCTCTAGGAGTACATTAGTTGTTGCTTTTGTTCCTCCACAGTGACGTGTTTCACTCACTCGTTGGCTGAATGCTCCCCCTGACAGAAGGGACACATTCTTGCAGCTGTCTTTGTAGGACATCGTCTTCCGAACTTCTAATGAGGGGGAAGAAGAAGAAGGCATAAGGTAAGCAACTTTATTGCTGCTCCTGCTCATTTTTGCTGATTTCTGGGACTATAGACACAGTTTCGCCGAGAAAATGTTGTGATGGATCGGTGAATATGTGCTCTTAATGCTGCAGTAAGCATAGTGAATGTGGTTTAAGTGACAGTGCAGTTTTAAACCTTGAAAACTTCATTAAGTTCTCTTATTTTGAGTGGTGGCCCCTAGACCGGAGACTGCGCGAGACGGTGGCGACGGTGCTGCCATCTATTGAGTCTTTCAGTGACTAGTTTCAGTGTAACAGTATGACGTCATACTCAACACCGTTTAGGAGAAAGGACTTCTTTGGGTTGCAGTTTTCTGCATACCCTTCTATGGATGCTGTTAGTAGGATGTTATTTTCAAACATGAAATTGGTTCATGACTCGATTATAGGAGTTCATTTTACAAATAGGAATAGAGTAATTGTTAAAGTAGTACCAAATGTGTTTAATGATCTCATGGAAAATTACGAAGGCAAAGAGGTATGTTCAGATCAGTTGGGAAATGTAAAGATTGTGAATCTTAGTACATCCATTACGTATGTTTCAATACGAAATGCTCCTTTCGAACTCTCAGATGAAAAGCTGATCGAGGTATTATCGAAATATGGCAAAGTGGAAGGAATCAGGCAAAACAAATATGCTTACGGACCATTGAAAGGGCTATTGACGGGAGTCAGGACAGCTAGCATGAGACTAAAAGAGAATGTTCCTTCATCTATTACGGTTTTCGGATTTACCTTAACTATCTTGTATAATGGGCAGCAACGTACATGCTTTAGGTGTGGGGAAATGGGTCACATGGCTAAAGACTGCAAATACGAAGATGTAAGGTCTAAGTTTAAACAAGGAGAGTTCCCTCACCTGCCTACGGAAGGAAAGGATGAAACCAACGTAAACGCAAATGAGTTGCATAAAGACAATGTAGAAAATGCAACAGTTGAGGAAAGCGGAGATAACCAAGGAAATCAAACTAGAGATATAGTAACCGAAGGAAAGGACAGGGATGAGGAACCTAATTCAATGGAAGAACAGGTATTAGATTGCACAACAGAAGAAATTGTTAAGGATAATTCACAAAATGATTCTGAGAAAGAAAAGGATGAAGACGACTCGATAAAACTTGGGGAAGGCACAACAAAAAGGAATGCTGGAAGTGATCTAGGGAAAGAAACGAAGGAAGATCTTGTGTCAGTAGAATCTTTGGACTGCATGAGGGAGGGAAGAAAATGTTCATGGCAAATTGGGGAGAGGGATAACCGATGGTCGGCCAAATTATGAGGACGAAAGGGATATTTTTGAGACAGTCTTGAATACAAGCAGGATGATGGCGATGAGGGAAGGCCAGGAATTAGGGTTTCTCAACCAATAGGTGTCAGTGACTTGCATACGTCTAAAACAAATGTTGAGCTGTTCCGATACGATATACAAACCGTCGGTCCTTTACATTTGGAATTACTTTCAGGCGTAGGCTGGAAACGGCCGTTAAACTCTTGAGCAAGGTGGTTAGGCAGTAACTACCGCCAGGTAGGCGGGAATACCCGCCTGCCCGGATTCCTGAAGTCTGGAAGAAAATAAACCTCTCGTATATTAGAACCAATCAAAGCGTGATTTGGAGCGGTGACGTCGTGAGACTTCGCCCTCCCAGTAAGTCAGTGCGCGCTATGGAAATAGCAATACTGACCTAGCACTGAAGAAGTTCCTCAGGCGTCTGAATTCAATAAAAACTCCAAACCAGTTGAACAGTTTGCTGCACTGCACTGGAAGTGCAATAAGGAATGGTGGAGCTGGTAAAAGACCTTGTCAACCAACCTCCATTGCAAGACGCTCAGCTAGCAAGGCCAAGAGGAGCTGCACCACTGTTTATAAAGGCCGTCATCCAACAGGTGCTGTGTCATCACAACCCAAACGTCCCCGTAATTTGGCTCACAACATTTCTTGCAACGTGGCTAATGGAAAATCTCATGGCACAAACATTAAGTGAAAAATAGTGATACTCATGTATTTTTTTTATTGGCATATATTTAATTCAAATGCAAAGGTGGAAACTTTCTGCTTTTTATTTCTCTCACTTGACAATAGTTTTTGATTAGTGTTAAAGCATCTATTAATTTTATGTATTTATTATAGCTCTTAAGACAAATGAATTATTCTATTTTTATTGTGTCTGGTTGACAATGGAACTGTGCAATTTGGATTCGATCAACTTTGGTATGATGTACAGTATGAATAATCTTTGTATATAATTTTTTTCTTAAAGTTCTTCACTGGAGGAGTAGGTAGAGCTCTCGGCTAGCACGCTGTTGGCCCAACATTCGATTCTCCGACCGGCCAATGGAGAATTAGAGGAATTTATTTCTGGTGATAGAAATTCATTTCTCGTCATAATGTGGTTCGGATTTAACAATAAGCAGTAGGTCCCGTTGCTAGGTAACCAGTTGGTTCTTAGCCACGTAAAATAAGTCTAATCCTTCGAGCCAGCTCTAGGAGGGCTGTTACTCAGCTCAGTGGTCTGGTTAAACTAAGGTATACTGAACTGATTTTCCTTCTTATATTCCAAATGCAGTTGCTTGGTCTGTGATGATTTAAAAATTTACCATGAAATATCAGCAAAGGAAAACTTGTTGGTATCCGAGGCTGCAATAGTAATATGTATAAAATAAGCAAAGCAAAAGTTGTGCATAGTTTAGGATACCTGCACAACAAAACCTGTGCATAGCCTAGGTTGCAGTGGATATGGTAAATTTGTACTTTACAACTTATCTGTGCTAAAAGGTAAATTTTATGTTTTCTGGTATATATTTCTTTGATTAGAATGAATTTGCTACTCATTTCTGTTGGATATTATTAACAGATATGACTATTTTTTTTACTTATTTCAACATAGAATTACCCTAACCTAACCAAACCCAACCACCTAACCTAAATTAAAGATCTCTATTTCCTGTCTCACACCATGCATATCTCTGAACATGACTTAGCATCTGTATTCTAGCCTAACCTGACTTTAAATAGGTAAATTTCATAAACACTGAGTCAAAACTACAAGACTATCATAGAAAATATATATGTACATAAGCAGCAAGGAACAAATCAACTTGCAGTGGAAATATATATGATCAAAAAAGCAAAATTTGCGCATGCTGAAGGGTGCAATGATTCCATTGAAAATTCAATTAAAGTAACAAAAATCTTAAACTTTCAGCCTATATTGGTCTACTTCATGTACTAAATGCCTACATGTCTTGGCCAATATGAGTTGTCAAGTAATTTCAAGGGGTGAGGTATTATGTAACGATGCAACTGATTGCCATCAGCTCTTCTGCATGTTTTTCATTGAGCAATGTTGCCATATGCCTTGTGTATCTCAGTACCTTTTTAATAACTATATTTACCAACATTATAACCTATTATATAAGATTATATTTTCAAAGCTGGTGCTTCTGCATGAATTATGTAATGAAGCAGCTGATTGCCAGGGAGATAGCAGCTCTTTAGCCAGTTTTTCATTGAGCAATGTTACCATATGCCTTGCGTATCTCAGTTCCTTTTTATGATACATAAGCGCCAGGGTAAATGTTAGCTGGTACTACATATTTGATACATATTTTCTGTATACATCTGTAATAACTGTATTTACCAATATTATAACCTATTTTATAAGATTATATTTTAAAAACTGGTGCTTTTGCATGACTTAATAAATGATGGAGGGCGTCGTGGATTGAAGGAAAGACCCTCCACCAATGATGGAGGGCGTCAGTGATTAAAAGAAAGACTCTCCACCAATGATAGAGGGCATAGGTGATTGAACAGTGTATAGGTGGTAACACTACGAGGGCGGAGTCTCATGACGTCACCGCTCCAAATCACGTTCTGATTGGTTCTAATATCCGAGAAGTTTATTTTCTTCCAGACTTCAGGAATATGCTGCCTGATGCAAACATTCCAGTTTTGCTTTCGGCCGTCATGCATTTTTGACGTGTTTTTCGTTCTCTCCGCCTGACTGTCGTTAAGCTCTTATTATCCCGGTAGGATCTTTCTGTATTTCTGTTTATATATACGTGTGTTTGATATTTATTAATACAAACCCACGATTTGTGATAATCTTGCTAAGCCGTCGTTCCCTGCTCTGTGTCTTGGGTTTGACGGCAGGGGCGTAATCGGAGAAGCGTAACCGAGTGGTAATGCTTCTCTTTCAGCAGCCATTTACGTAAATACTGAAGGCACCCTTGTACATTCGGAGATATAGTTTGGGACGTAATATCTTCACTCCCCTAAATTCATCGGGACGTAAGAGTTCGTTCCCTTCTTGGGCTTCCGCCCTCCATGTATAAGAGGCATCACTAATTCCTTCCTACTTATGCTGAGTGTTGCTCGCTGCCTGCACTTGGAGAATTATGGGCCGGGTGGGAGGTTGCGGCCGTCGTCGGTAAGTTCCACTTCCACGGCGCCCCTGGTGGCCTCCCCTCTGTCCTTTTTTCTCTTCCTGTAGGTTCTTCCTTCTCCCCTTTAGTAGATCTCTCTCCTTCGCCCTCTTCGCTCGCTCGTCGGGTGAAGACCAGGGGCGGGGAGCGATCGGGCTACCTCTTCTAGAGTACCTCCTCCCGCTGCGTAGGGCAGTTCCCCTTGTAGCGAGAGGAGTCTCCCTCTACTAATCATCTTTGCTTTTCTTTTAGGTTGACAGTGAGCATCACAGACACAGCAGTAGTTGGCTGGATATATCAAAGGATATCTCGCATGAAGCAGTCCCGACATTCATTCAGTGTTGCATTGGGATCGACCACAATACCTGGTTAGATGACATATTTCCACGTCGGGATCATTCTGACTCTGTTTCCGCTGATGTGGATCGATCGCTGTCATTGCTGGTCTTCATGTATGCTGTTGCACTGCCTCCGGCGTACCTGTGGTCCATCTGCTCCTGCTGTTCCCTGTGTTATGTTCTTGTCAACTCGACGACAGTCTCGGGGCTGCTCTTCCTGGTCTCCTGCCACAGCCGCCCTGATCGTTCCTATCGCTGCTGGTGACTTTCATGTGACATTTCTGTCCGTTGCAGTAGCTCCTGCCTTCCGAACCGCTAACGTAGCTCCTGCATCGGCTGTCCTGATCGTGCCTGCTACTTCTCCTAGTGGTCGTGCCCGGGGCCGCTTCGGTTGTGTTCCTGCCAGCTGCCCTGGAAGTTACGATGTCTGCCATCTTGTAGAAGATGTCGGTGTGAAGGGGAAGGAAGTCGCCTTGTGGAAGTGACGTTCCTGGCTGTTGCAATAGCTCCTGCCCTCCGAACCTCTGCCGTAGCTCCTGCATCGGCTGTCTTGATCATTCCTGCCGCTTCACCTGGCGGTCGTGCCTGGGGCTGCTTCCGTTGTTCCTGCCAGCTGCCCCAGGGGTTACGATGTCCGCCATCCTGTAGAAGATGTCGGTGTGAAGATGGTGTTCCTGGCCATTGCAGTAGCTCCTGCCTTCTGAACTGCTGCCATAGCTCCTGCATCGGCTGTCCTGATCATTCCTGCCGCTTCTCCCGGCGGTCGTGCCCGGGGCCGCTTCCACTGTGTTCCTGCCAGCTGCCCCAGGCGTTATGATGTCCGCTGTCCTGTAGAAGATGTCGGCGTGAAGATGGTGTTCCTGGCCATTGCAGTAGCTCCTGCTTTCCGAACCGCTGCCATAGCTCCTGCATCGGGTGTCCTGATCATGCCTGCTGCTTCTCCTGGTGGTAGTGTCCTGGGCCGCGTCCGTTGTGTTTCTGCCGGACTGCCCTGGAGGTTACGATGTTTCGTGTCCACCATCCTGTAGAAGATGTTGGAGTGAAGGTCAAGGAAGCCGCCCTGCGGAAGTACCCACCGACTTCTTCATCTTATCTTCGATTTCGTCTTCTGCTGCATCTTCCCTTTCTCTCCTGAGGTCCAAGGGGGTCCTGAGAATCAGACAGACCTCCTTTGGCCGAAGGAGAGGAATGCTGCTTCTTCCCCTTGATGCCCTTGGATGTCTAGGGACTGCCTCCTTCCGAGGAGGCAGTGGGTCTCTCGTTGGCTCTTCCTGACCTTCGGGTTAGGAAACCAATTTGCATAGCCCTGGGTTTTGTGTTTCGGAAGCTGCAGGCTTGCAGACCTCAGTTTGCGATCCCGTTCCCAGTCCTAGAGGTTCCGCCTCTAAGATGGGGGCTGCTTCGGGCGCTCATTTGCGAGCCGCTCCGAGTGCTCGAGATTCTATGGAATATCGAGTATCCCGACCTGGTCTGGAGAGATTTTCCTCAGCCCAGTTCGGGAGTCCTGTGGGACTTCTAAGGAACTGACTCTCTTCCGGGAGACAAGTTTCTCTCATTGGCTCTTCCCGCCCTCGGGCGGGAACTGATTCGCATTCTCCTGTGGGATCTTGCGTTTCAGGGACCGCGAGAGCGCGGCCTCTCGAGGCCATGCCCTCGTTGCCAGTCTTGGAAGTCTGCGTCTAAGACTGGTTCTGTGCTTGGCTCTTTTGATCTATTAGGAAACAAAGCAGCCGCTCCTGATTTTTGGAAGTCTCAAGGGTAGCTCGAATTCTATGAATCACGAGCACTCTCCTGACGAGAGGCACAGGACAAGAGAAAGTGCCGAGACACCCAGGTGTCTGGTTGCTCGGGACACCCAGTTGTCTGGGTGCCGAGACGCCCGGGTTTCTGGGTGCCAAGACGCCAGATGTCTCGATATTGCCCGCCAGCTGCTTTGGTTGCTCGGCCGGGCTTCATTCTTGTGTCTTGAACTTTAGGGTTCAAGCATGCAAGATAGCAGACACAGAAGTCCCCTTTGAACCTTCTTCTCGAGGGGCCTTGGCCTTGAAGGAGTTTAGAGTTCGGGAAACTAGCAATTGTTCACAGCAGACGGGCCCGGCCTGCCCAGTTACGATTGTGTTCGCGCAATTGGCTTGGCTCAGCTTGGCTCAACTCGGCTTGCCAGACTTGCTCGGCTCAGTTCGGCTCGCCCGCCTTCCTCCCAGTCTGCCGCATACCAACCAGCTGGATCGCATTCACATGATCAGCTTGGCTCGGCTTGGCCCTACTCGGTTTTTTCCGATTCGGGTTCTCGGCTATGTTCGAGTGAACTTTTTGCTCTTCCCAGGAAAGCGCTTTGCCACAGCACAAGTGCTCTTTTTCCCCATGTGGCAGTAAGTTGATTATCTCCTGGTCTGCCTCTCCTGCTTATCTTATGGCAGGACAGGTAGGGACACTCTTTCTCCTCACCTGTTTATCTTCCTCTTGGCAGGACGAGGACAGGAGAACTACTTATCTTTCTCCTCACCTGTTCCGGCCCTCCTCTTGGTTGTTAACCAGGTAGCTGAGGAGGGTTTCATGGGATCTGTCAAGGTCCCCTCCAAGGGGAGAGGTACAGGAGTTTCACGCTTCAGAAACAGCGAGGGTCTTCCTCTTCAAGTTGTGATCTCCCCGTGTTTTCAGAGAACTTCGTGCCAATTTGGAATCGGTGCGAGAATCCCAGGGACAGGACCGCGGCTCCCCCAATGAATAACCTTCATCACTCGTAACCTTGCACTTCCCGAGGGACCGAGAGTGTCGGGGACCACCGCGGTCCTGGCTTTTGAGAGCGTTTTCGACCCTGATGAATTCTTTTTTTCGAAGGAGTTAATTCAGGTCGAGACACCAAGCTTCCACCCCTGCCTCGACAGAATATGAATTCTTCTTGCCTTGGAGGGTCTTGCCGACTGCAGTTTTTAGGGCAATTCTGGTGCTAAGAAGAAGGACTTTGTCCCAATTCGGATCTCCGGTTTCGTAAGTCCCGAGTTGGCTCGACCCTTAGGAACGAACCTTTACTTGGTTCTGCCTTTCTCATTCAGAGATTTGCCAGATACCTCAGTAATCAAAGTTCGTACCGGGGCACCAACTTGTCCTTAGGACAATGGCAAAGAACTTTGGGTCTTAGTCATCTCAACTCGACCTTGAGTTCAAGCCAGCCCCTGTCAACTCCTTAGCTAAGAAGTCCTAGGCTTCAGAAGAAGATTGCAACTACTGATGCATGGACGAAATGATACTTATCGAGTCTCTGGAACTGGCAGCGACATTGCCGAGACCTGGGAATGGATTCCTTCAGGAGAAGTATCTATTTCCCTTAGGTCTCGGCAATTCTTTCCATTGAACTTCCATCCCGCCTCCTCTCCCGTGCTCCCAATTCGGAAAATGCCAGCCTGGCTAGAGCTAATTGGCTCGGTACCCTGTCATCTTGCAGAAGCTTCCCCATGGTGGAGAATGGAAGTCTGCTTCCATTCCTCCGACCTTCTTTCCTCTTCAATGTATGAGGAAAGAGTTAGGCTAATGCTTGATTGAAGGAACCTTTGAATATGCTTGCATATTCCCCTCACATCTTGTGTCTACTTACGGATTCACAGATTGAGGAATAGGCGCACACTGGTAAGACCTTTTCTTGAAGTTGTGTGACCGAGACGATTAGTACCTTCTCATCACCGTCCTGGGCTCAGGGCAGCCTTTTGGCCGTCCGAGAATTCAGGATGGGTTTTGCGGCACTCACTGGTTTCGTTGAACAACAAAACCACAGTAGTGGCATTTGTCGACAAACAAGAAGCAATCGTTTTTTCCTTCTGTTTCATCTCGACATTTGCAGGTACTCGAGTGTTGTTCTATTGCACACTCGACAGCTCAATTAACCAGATGCATTCCTGGTGGGGATGTATTGGTAGGCAAGCCTGGCCTTGCGTTTGAGTGATTGGGACAGAACATGCTGCTCACTCTTTCTTCATGAAGATTCATGCAGAGACTGCTCAACTGAGAAATCCCTACCGTCCTTCTGTTGCCTCCCTGCACACAAGTCAGTAGTTTTTTCTCGCTCCTTCATACCAGACCAGGGGCTGCTCCGGTGAGGCATGCTGTCCTTTTGGTGAAAACTCGATATCGACGTTTTTTCCCTCCGTATTTGTCCGTTTCGCTAGGGGTTCACAAACATTGCTCACCCCGAGTTACAGACAAATACTTGAAGACTTCGCTTTCATCTGACCTGATTGCCGAGGCATCGAGAAGAATTCTGCTTGACCCAACCTCCTGTAGCAGCTACACAAGAAGCGGTTCTTGAGGCAGTACATCCCTGTGTGTTCAGGACTGGGAGACTTTTCAGCTTTCCTTGCAAGCACAGGCTTTCTCGCTGAGCAGCAATGGATATAGCTGGATATCCCTTGAAGTCCTCTGCAACACTGTCCCAGGGACTGGATCCGTCTTCGCTGGCGGTGTCGTTGTCTGAACTTCTTCTTGGGTCAGAGTCGCTCGTCAAGTCTGGACTTCCTCGTCTTCTCCGCCGAGGGTTGCTTCTCTCCATTTCATTTGTGAAGAACATAGGCCCTTGCGACCTAGTCTTCTATCTGAAGTAGCCTTCGTCTCCTCAGTCGAGAGTTAGCTACGGACGAGAAGCTTCTTCAGTCGTGCTGTCCCAGGGAACTGTTCCCTGGGTGGCATGTGACTCTCGTTTAGGGTTCCTGTCTGTGCTCTGCAGGTGCCTTATGAGAGTCGTTGGATAGAGATATGCCCTCTTAGGACCATCTCTCATCTTGCCCTGGCCTTGGCGTAGAAGATGGAAGAACAGGGATGGGGATCATACCTCGACTCCTTCTCGGAAGTCGTAGGTGGACTCCGAATCCATTAGCATCTACTGTCGGGTTCGAGTACTTCTTGTTCCCCTCCTCCTTAGACTTTGTGTCGGTGATCCAGATTATTCGTTACTTTGTCCTATTAGGGAGCTGTGGTACTTTCTGAAAGGCTCGACATTCCTAACCTGGATGTTGTCAACGTTTTAGCTAGTACTGTCTCTCCCAAGGAAGAAGTGTCTAAGGACACATCTTCCTCCTGACTTCGTGAAGCGATCAAAGGAGGTACTCGGCAGCTGACGATGACGATACCGGTACCTTCCACCCAAGAGCTCACGAAGTCGATGGCTTGGTCCATCCCTCGCATTCCGTAATTTTCTGTCGGTCTGGAAGCAAGACGTGGTCTCTTAGACCACACTCTTGTCTTCTTCCTTCGGTCTTGCCCACAGGCCCTAGGAACCCTTTTTCCTTGGCTCTGTGGTGGCTGCTCAACAAGTTGTGTTGTCTTACCCGGCTCCTTCAAGAGGACGAGTAGCATCTCGCCTTAGGTGTTGGTTCTGGAAGTGAGAAGGATTCCGAGAGAAACTGGCCTCTCTTCCTCCTCCTTCCCCGTCCTCCAACTTCTCCCCCTTAGGGATGAGAATAAGACTCGAACCAATAGCTGCTGGAACTGGCACTGATGTGGTAAGACTACACATCGAGCACCCATTCTATTTTTCTTATAGAATCATAGAAGCAATTCCCCTCCTTCCTCTAGCAAGGGGCGAAAGGAGAGACTGGCAATAAGGGAACCCTATCTCGGCTTTTCCTTACTGCCTCCGACTCTAGATCCTTCCAGCCTATTTTGTAGGAGCTACGTTTCCTCACTCATGCGAAAGGGTCCAGTATCTGACATTTGATCTTGCAGTTCCTACACTCTGATCAGTATGTCAGAGGCACGGTACTCCTCCTCACTCTTTTGACCAGGAGGAGTAGCCCAGGTGTGCAGAACTCCAGTCAGTTCAGGAGACTCACTCAGATTCCTCCCTCCAACCAGTGAGTCTTCCTAATGTAAAGGACCGACGGTTTGTATATCGTGTCGGAACATATCACAATTTTTGAAAGTAAATTGTATTTTTCCTAACTATACAAACCGAAGGGCCCTTGACATTGCATACTTTGCCCACCTTATGCCACCCCTCAATCTGAACCAGGACCGAAAGGCAAATTGGAATGTTTATATCTGGGCAGGCAGGTATTCCGCCTACCAGGTATTCCACTTTGCTCCTGAGTTTGGCGGTTGAAAGAAATTGCTAATGTAAAGGACCTTAGGTTTGTACAGTTAGGAAAAATACAATTTACTTTCAAAAATTGTGATATTCATAAGGATGGTAAAGAAAACGAGGTATTTACAGAAAACGAAGCAGCAAGTATAGTAAAAGGAAAAGAAGAGGAAAAAACGGATAGTGAGGAAACAGATTATGAGAGACCAGCGTCCCAAACAGAATTTTATAGTACTGATATAGAAGTTGGAACATGGCATAAAAACAGACTCTAACAGTAGACTGAAAATAACGCCGAAGAAAGACCAGCATCAAAATATGGAAAGGATGAACCTGCATTTATCATCAGGAAAGTGTACTAAGAAGCTTAAAGTAAATTAACCTAGTGTTATATTATGCTTTAACCTAGTATTGTATTTTTTTTTTTACATAACATACAAAATTCATTTCATCCACATTAAATGTAGCTACAGTTAACATAAATTGACTTAATACTTTGAATAAGCAAATTAAAATAATGAACTTTGTTTCTTTATAAACTTAATGTAATTTTCGTTCAAGAGCACAATATAAAAGGGGAAGGGAAACTGGAATATGTTGAAAAATATTGCAAAGTTTTTATTAATTATACACAAATGCTTAAGGGTGGAATAGCTATCTTTTCTAATAAAACATCTAATGTGGAAGTTTTGAGTTTTGAAAATGATATGGATGGTTATGTTATGAGTGTTAATTGTCGTTACTCAAATGGTAATATTCAATTATTAAATGTGTATGCTCCTGCTGGGAATAGTAAGAAAAAAAGATAGGGAGAAATTATTTAATACAGATATTTTATATTTCTTAAGGAACAATATAAGCATTATCATAATGGGTGGTGACTGGAATTCTATTACCTGTAACAGGGATTGCTCAAATTCACATAGTGAACTTCTATCAAAATCATTTGTAAGCTTGAAAAGCAATATGAAACTTAGAGATGCTTGGTTTTATGTCATCACCAGGTGGAGTATACTTATGTTAGGGAGAATTATGGCTCAAGGCTGGATAGATTTTATTTAAAAGATTTGCATAACCATGTGGCAAATATTCAAAATATTCCTGTTAGCTGGACTGACCATTGCATTATAGTATTAACCTTGAAATTAGAAAATGTAGCTTCGCCAGGGAAAGGGTATTGGAAACTTAATAGTAATATTCTAGATAAAAATATTGTAAGAGACAATTTTCTTATGACTCGGAATAATATTAAGAGGAGCAAAGGTAGATTTGGAAACATTCTGTGTTGGTAGGAATATGCGAAAGCCCGGCTTAAATCTCTCTTTATCACATGTTCAAAGCAAATTAACTAAGAAAAATATGGCTTATTGAAATTACTGAACTACCAGTTAAAAGAAGAAATAGGAAAAGGCGTATTAAGTAAAGACGAGTTTTCGTTAGTGAACTCTTTGAAATTAAGAGTAAATAGTATTCAAGATGAGATTTGCGAAGGAGGCAAAATTAGAGCAAAGGTGGATGATAAATTAAAGGGTGAACAAGTTTCAGCATACCTGTTAGGGATGGAGAAAAAGTCTGTAAATAAGATAAAGAGGGATGATGGTAGCGAAATAGTAAACCCCAAGGATATTACTTTAAATATAAGGGAATATTTTGAAAAGCTTTTTAAAAAAGAGAATGTGATTGGTAGCGAAATAGTAAACCCTAAGGCTATTACTTTAACTATAAGGGAACATTTTGAAAAGCTTTTTCAAAAAGAGAAATGTGATAAGTCTTAAGACTTGTTTTTGAATTTAGTAAATAAAGTTATTGATAGGAACGAGAATGATATTTTAACCTCAGAAGTGACGGAGTGTGAAGTATTGAAAGTATTGAGGGGGATGAAGAACGGTAAAAGTTCGGGAATAGATGGTCTCACTGTTGAGTTTTACAAAACGTTTTGGAAGGAAATAAAAATCGAATTTGTAAGCCTAGTAAAGTTTATTTTTGAATATGAGGCCATCTCCAAAAGGAATAATAACGCTTTCTCCGAAGGAAGGGCGCTTAGGTTTTATTACAAACTGGAGGCCAATAACGATGTTAAACGTGGAGTTTAAGATAGTAGCGAAAATAATAACTAATAGATTGAAGAATGTGTTACATTTTTAATAATTTCCCGCGAGCAGTTTTGTTGTGTAGATGATAGGTCAATTATCAACTTGAATTCAATTATGAGAGATATGTTTTATGCAAATAATAATGATAAACAAGCTGCTTTAATAAATCTAGACTGGTCTAAAGCTTTCGACCGTGTGGATCATGATCTTTTATGTGCCATATTGAGCAACTCTGGTTTTGATCCTAGTTTCATTCAGCTAAAATAAACGCTTTATACACATGGTGAACGTGTACTATGCACAAATGGCAATATTTCTGGTCCATTCCCCATAAAAAAATCGGTAAGGCAAGGATGTCCATTATCCATGATTTTATTTATTATCTACCAGGAACCCTTTTACAGGATGATGAAAAAGAAGCTTGTGGACATGTCATTGAGTTTGCCAAATAGTTTAAAGGTTTCTGTTCTAGGATATGCTGATGACTCTGTTATCATAGTTACTAGTGACAAAGGAATATTAGAATGTTTTAATATAATCACAGATTATGAAAAGGCAAGTGAAGTGGTGCAAATCTGAACAGAAATAAAACTTCAATTTTAGGCATTGGGAAATGGAGAAATAAATCAGCATGGCTGTCATTACCTTCATGATTCCTGTAAAATACTAGGTGTTTATCATAGTAATAATTATCACGATAGTGTTAATCTAAATTGGAGTAATCTAGAGAGTAAGATAAACAAATGACAGGTATATTTAGGAATGGGAAGCTGACAGTGTTCCAAAAATGTATTATAATTGTAAAACTTTAGCAAAAGCATGGTATGTGTCACATGTATATACAGTTCCACAGGATTGTGCAAAACGAATACAGAGAAGTTTATTTAGATACCTATGGAATGGAAGCTGTGAACCAATTGCAAGAAATACTGTATTTTTGCGAAAGACAGAAGGTGGGCTAGGGATGATGAATACATAAATCGAAAGCCATTAGGTTCCGTACTTTTAACAAGATTTCTCTAAATAAGTGTTATGGTTTTGAAATGATGTATTTCTATTGCAAAATAAAAGCTAGGGTTTTGATGGAAACTGAAAAAAATTATAAAGACTACTATTTTTATCACATCATATTATAGTGAGGTGATTGATGTTTTAAGGAAAGTATATCGTTTAAAGAATCATCCTAAGGTGTCTGTCAAAGAAATATACTGGTTACTTATGAACTGTAAAGATTATACACCAAAGATAGATTTATTGTACCCGCTTTTTAATTGGACCCAGATTTGGAAGTATGTAAATAATAAGTACATTGATAAGAAGAGCAGAGATATAGTTTACAGATATGTTCATGAAATACTTAATACCAAAGATAGACTGCATATGATGAAAATCTCGAATGAAGATAAATGTCTCTTTTGTGGTTATATTGAAAACAATATGCACATATTTTATTTTTGTCCCTCGTCAAAAAACATTCTGATTTGGCTAAGGTCAATATTGAAAAGCTACAGTAAAATTGAAACTGATAGTTTACTAAAGAGTTTTAAATTGGATTTCAAGACACCATCTAAGAAAGACGAAAACACAGCAATGGTGCTACTATCAGATTTATTAGCAGGAGTATGGTTTGGTCGATCTTTCGGCCTTTTGACAGACGACCCAAACTTGATTGCTTATATAGGGAATAGAATATCGAGTAGAGTTTATACAAATAAATTAGACAACCTTTTTACCAAAGAATGTGTACTTAATGCTATTATAAAATAAATTTCCTGAAACTTAAGAAAAAAATTACTGTTAGGATTAGCTTACATACTTTGTTATTTGTAAGGGTTGTAAATTATTATTGTGTATATTGTATATATGAATGTATATGAAGTCATTGCAATGATTCTATTGTAAATTTTATCAATAAAAAAAAAAAAAATACTTCTAATGAGGAAATCAAGTGCCTCGAACAACTCATCTAAAGTGTAATCACACTTTCGTAAGTAATCCACTACTTGACAGTATACATCACCTTGAGAGAGCTTCCGATTAACCAAACTCATGATCACTC
>NC_089755.1:19602053-19719553 GCF_040412425.1 Macrobrachium rosenbergii
ATTTACTGCTGAAAGTATTACACAAGTTCCAGGACATTCAAGGAGTCAACCAGCCCTAGTAGCCCCCTACTGGCCGAAGAGCAGTGGTCCCTCTTCTTCAGGAACTGGGATTCACCAGTCTTGATTCCCAAGCCCATTCTGACCCAGACAGTACAAACCAAGACTGTGTCAGCTTCCTCCAAGAATTCAAGAATGCCCTAGTTTTATGGACTTTATAAAATTCGCAGCCCAAAAGGGCTTGAGGAACATTGACCCTCTGTCAACCTCTGTTTTAGAATCAGATAAAAGAGATTCTACTCTTGAACAGTATGACTCAGCAATCAAGAAATTAGCCTCCTTCCTGAGAAAGCATCTGAAGCCAAAATCATGACTAATTTAGGAGTTTCCTTCTTTAGATCACTGTTTGAGAAAGGCCTTTGCTCCGGCCACTATTACCACAGTCAAGTCAGCATTGAAAGTATTTCTTTCACGGCCTTTAAAAATCGACCTTACAGATTCTATTTTTCGTCTATCCCCAGAGCATGCGTTTCGTCTGAGACCAGTATCACGCCCACAGTCTGTTCACGTGGTTTCTCAATGGCGATCCTTAAGTTAGCATCAGAGTTGGATAACTTTCATTGCTCTTATCAGGATCTGTTAAGGAAGATTTTTGATTAGCTTGGCTTCAGGTGCTAGAATCTCAGAGCCTGTCGGCTCTCACTAAGAAAGTGATAATTTTGTGAACTTCCTCCCGTGGAGAGGTCCTCCTTTCCCTGACCTAGATTTTTAGCTAGAGCGAAGACCCTGGACTGGTGGTCTCCTTGGAAGAGTGGTGCCCCTTCCTCAAGACCAGTCTTTATGTCCAGTTTATACACTTAAATCTTACCTTTTAGAACTCCACAGAGTAAAGTCGGGTCCTCTTTTTATCAGGGAGAAAGGTGGTACTCTTTCACTGAATGCTATAAGACAACAAATTCTGTATTTCATTAAACAGGCCAACCCAGATTCAGTTCCTAAGGTTCATGATATTCGAGCAGTTATACTTCCATTAATTACTTTCATAACATGGACTTCTCAGAGTTATCTAAATTTCTGGGTTGGAAATCACCTCTAGTGTTTAAAAACGCCACTATTTAAAATCGCTCGAAGCCCTGAAATTTTCTACCATGGCTGGCAGAGTGTCTGTCTCCCCACCTTAACTAATCATATCCTTATCCTTTCCTTTCCCCCCCCCACCCGCCTGCCTCATTTACTTCTCTGCTTATTCTCCTGGTTGATTATACCTCACTGCCTGGCTCCTCCTTATTGATGTATCTTGTATCTGTTGATGGAAAAGTCCATAATCTGACATACCATGATTGTTTTCTTATAGGGTACTGGGCCCAGTTTTATTTGCTCCGTGCCCCAGATATGTATATGTTCTGTATATGTTAATTTTCATTGATATTATTGTCTCTTCACGTCAGCGTTTTAGCCCTAAGTTTACGTGTATAGTATTAGAGTTGTGTTGCAATTATCTTATGCATATTTCATGTTTCACCTTGCTTTAAGTAATTTTAAGATTTTTGGGGCTTCTTCCCCGTCATGCCAGGGACCTCCCCACGTTTCATAGTATTAAGTTTTTTGGTGTGCCTTAGATTTAGTATACCTTAGTTTTAGTATTCTTGCTACATGAAAGAGATTACTTGATTAAAATTATTTTTGTAAAATTTTTGCCTTTTTCTTCAGATTACCCCTTTTTTCCTTGTAGTTGCAGCCTTGGCATGATTCTCTATCACTATTTCACCGGCTGACACGGGACTGAACTCAGAAAAGGGATTTTGACAAAGGAAAAATCTATTTCTGAGGAAGGTCCCGTGTCACCCGGTGACCCTCCCTGGATCACCTAGTACTCTCCCCGCACACGCCAAGTCTGGGGTTAGTGCTAGCATGTGGAATGAGGTAGGTGGCTGGTGTGTCGCCGTCCTGGTGGAGTGATGATGCCAGGGGCTGTAGCGGCTCCGCTCTGTTCGGGGATTACGATGAGGAGAGATCTTTGTTCGAGTAGGTTTCCGTGGTAGTGGTATTTCACTCGCCCTTCTTTATACCGGCGTCTTCCTAGAAGGCGGCTCGACTGGAGTAGTAACCCCAGCTTTCCTGAACTCTTTTTCTCTGGTATATCTGGCAATGTTATACCTAGAAATTAGATGCTGTAATGGAGATTTCACCGGGTGACACGGGACCTTCCTCAGAAATAGATTTTTCCTTTGTCAAAATCCCTTTTTCCCATTATTATATAACTTATGAAATAATAACTTAATCTGTTGTACAATATTAATTTTTTGGTTTGTAACACTGAATAGCTTCTGTACTACTTCTCTAGTCACTAAAATTCACAAAATTATGGCCTGGGGTGAACATTTATCTTGTGCAGACCTGGCATGTAATGGGGAAGATGACCAATATATGCACTGTTGTCACATCTGAGCTAGTAGGATGAAGAAAATCTGAGGTGGTTATTTGTGGACAGGAAATAGAGCCCTCTTGTTCCAGAGTCTTTTATTTTACCACTGTGCCAATAGCACTATTATGCTTTAGAACTATCTATGAGAATTTCTCTGAGAATAACCTGTAATTCTCATCAAAATCTCAAAGGGTTAACATAAAATTCTATATAAAATAGGAAGTCATACAGAGTAGTTTGGTATTATTGCAATCTTTCTTGGGTATGCTAAGGACAAATAGCTAAATTGCTTCTACACACACACACACACACACACACACACACACACACACCGCACCACCTGCACCTGCCTGCTGCACAGACGGTTTAAATCCAACTTATTAGAAAAAGGGCACATATATGACGAGTTTTCTTAATTAAAAGTAACTTTAAAATACTATACACTGGCTTGGGTTGAACAAGTACAGTGCTCTACATGGTATGCTTAACTATAAACTGCACCTGTATGGAATACTGCATTTTGATTTACAACAATTTAAAGTAATAATGTAATATGGTTCTTGGTTCTTAAAAATATTGTAAATCAAGGGATATCTGATTTTAAAATATGATGAAGTGGTTAGCAATTCTTAAGAGGTAATTACTCTTGTAATTCAGAATATTTACTTACCTGACACTAAATAAATGAAAAACTGCTTCCAGATTATAAGAAAAAAATATTCATAGTGGTTGGCTTATTTCAGCATAAGTATTTGCCAAACTTTTAAGCAGTTTTCTATACAAACACTGCAAAATAATTAATTTCCTTACCATTCCTCTCTTCACATCATCTCTCTTCAGCCCTCGGACCAGAGCTCCCAACTGATCACCAGCCTGTGCTTCTTCTAGAGTCTGATGGAACATCTCAATGCCAGTAATGGTGCTCTTGTACTTCTTGTTATGACCTACAAACTGCGATCATTCCTTTTTTATTAGGCCTGCGTTCAAGTCTTCCAGTGACCACAGTACCCGCGTCCTTCAAAGATACATAAGCCAAGGCTGAATCTTTTCACATCATCATATATATTTTACTTAAACTGCCTAACAAGGATATACATATATTACTGGTGCAAAAAAATGGGTCCTTATTAAAAATGACAAATCTTGCCCTTGGAAGGGGAAAGATAATGGTGTTGAAACCCCAATGAAGCTTTGCAAGATCAAAAACTTACCCGCTATGGAATATACACCCTCAACAGCCATACAGAAAGGCTTATCAGTTCGTTCGGGTGTAGGAATGTGTTGGTCAACTTAAGTTCCATCCAATTCATTTTGTACTTTCACTAAAAAATGAGAAAAATGACAACTTTTAAAACCCAGCAATTGTAATTTTCCTAGTATACACACCATAGCCTGTCATATACGGAGTCCTCCTTCCATGCATGCACTGACAGCCATGTACTGACTGCAAAAATAAAAATAATAATGCAGGTAGGCCTAGAGCATGATGCCTTCTTGCCAACCTACACTTGCCACTGTTGCCTCCTGTACATCCGAGTGCATATTACCTCTTTGGAAAGCAGTATGAAGCAGGGTGAAAGCGGTGGGTTTCCTCCTATATGAAATGTTATGATTTGTATACCGAGGAAAAATACATTTTACTTTTAAAATTTATTTATTTGTTCCTATGGGGATACAAACATTCTGCCTTTCATATATGGAGACTGACTCTTTAGGTGGGAGTAGTACACCTGGTTCCTCTATCAGCGGATGAATCAATTCTACTGGGTCTACCAGACCATAGGCCCATAGAACACATTGTATATTCACATCCTCCAAAAGTGACCACTTACTCCATTACCCTCCGAAGGACCAGGAGGCCCCATCAGCAACTCTAGTATGATAACCCCACCATTCTCTCTTCTGTGTCTGATAGGCTCAAGCAATTGTCTTGCAGGGTGTTCCTCTGTAGGTCATACAGCTAATATATTTGCATTGCCTTCTATTTCTTGTACCCTCCCCTTATAACGAGGGGGTCTTGATATAACTTCTACAGAAGTAGTGAAGTGTCTTTTAGTGCCACTTCCCTCACTATGTTCTGGCCTGCCTTGTACTCTGATATGCAAGTCCAACTTATGTTGTCACTCAGCCCTAAGAGGGGTGTGTTGAATCCTTGGCATCCCCTTCCGTCACCCTACTTGCTGACCCACCACCAGTCCCAGCACAAATCTAGCCCGGGACTTGTAGGCGTAGTCTGAGGTAAAATGGCTTTGAAGGTCATCTGCCTTCTTCAGACTGCTGCCTTCATTACTTGCAATGCTGAATAGTTTTTGTGGGAAAATGACCAAGGGACCAATAACCCTGAAGTTGTGAGCTTTATCCTAAAGCTCCAAAAGAGTACTGGGAAGGATAAATTTTCCCCGGTGCCAGCATGAACCAAATCTTAAGATTGGGAGCGCTACTAATGAACGGGTCGCAAAAGCTCTACTAGCGATCCGAACAAATCGAAAGCCTTGCTAGCGATATGCAAAGTGGCAAGCCTGGTTAGCAAACACAAACTTGGTTAGTGGCACGTGGAAGTCGCATGCCTAGCTCAAGGTCCTGAGCCCAGCCCGGTCACGAGCCTGGGTTGGGTAGTGTGCCTATCTTGAGCCTGGCTCTGTAACCCAAGCCTTCAGGCTAGTAGCATGCCTGGGTCAGCTAATGAGTATGGCTTGGGCAGTGAGCCTACCTAGAGCCTCCCTCAGGTCACTTACACTGTTTGCTCATTGTGTGCTAACCCTCACCCTGTGACCCTAAGAGTTGTGGTGGTGATAAGTGCTTTGTTGGACTGTCCACCACAATGGTCTGACCACTGAGCTGATTAACAGCTCTTCTAGGGCTGGCCAGAAGAAGTTAGACTTATTTTACATGGCTGCAGAGGCAAATTAAGTTTACTTGGCAATGGGACCTACAGCTTATTTTGGAATCTGAACCACATTATAGTGAGAAATTAATTTCTAACACCTGAAATAAATTCCTCTAACTCTTCATCAACCGGCCGGGGACTCGAACTCGGGCCTGGCGAGCGCCAGTCCACAGCTCTACCGACTCGCCCAACGAAGAGCTATGTTTTTTCATAAATATTACTGTTTTACCTCATAGCAGGACTAATGGGAACACCTTCTCATTTCAGGTCCTGATGTGGTGAAGGGTTTGCTCTGAAAAAAGATTAACTAGATAAAATGAGTGTTATTTGCCAAAACTTATTGGTTAGTCTGTAGATCATGCTGCAGGAGCTTGCAGTGCTGGTGTCTGTGTGCCTTTCTCTAATCTGAAGATTGTGCTGGTGTGCTAGGATGTTGTAAAGTGATTCTACAAAATATCTGCTTTTAAACAATTAATGTCATGGTATTATTACAAGATTGTTATAGACCTCATTGTCTCAAGATAACCTATAGTATCATCATGACCAAGCTTTACTGGTAATGGACAAGATTGCTTGGATTGTATGAAACATTCAGACTGATTGTAAATACAGTCCAACCTCTTAAAACTGGCACCCTTGGGACCTGGCCACTGCTGGACCACAAAAATCCCAGATGATAGAAATCACCCATAAAAAACCCTCTATGCTAACAGTTTTGCCAGCTTATTCCACATATACAGTGCTCTCCCACTTTTTCCTGGGGACAGGTTCCAGAACCCACCGCAAAAATGCAAAATCACCTCTAAAAACACACAACTGCCAAATACCCTGTACCCGTTAAACTATAACGCTTGTAACTGTCTACTTTAAAAGTTCACTGCCTAATTTAGTACAGTAGTTCAAACAAAAATATATCTTAAATTATCATACTAAAACAATATCAATTCAAACAAAAATACAAATACACCCCAAACCATCATCACAAAACATCCTAAGTCATCTTAGATTAGTACCCAGTAAAAGCAGACTGGAAAATAAAATCAAAATAATTAGCGAATAATTTAAATATTGTACATTATGCTCTATCATCCAAACACACTTTACAGTAATACTATTTCAAATGCATTTCCTTACCTTGAGAGAGAGAGAGAGAGAGAGAGAGAGAGAGAGAGAGTGTGTGTGTGTGTGTGTGTGTGTGCACTTGTTATGCTCAGTCTGGGGCCCAACCTGGAATTACCTTAACATATACATTACTACATGATAAGTACACTGCAAATTATTTTTGTCAAAAAATCTGTATCTAGTCATGAACACAATATGAAAAAATACAGTAATTGAGTGAATAAATATTCTTTGCTCTATAAAAAAAAAAAAAAAAAGCAAAATAGTGATAATTTTAGGGATAAAGTCCATAGACAAACTTCGCAAATTGGTGAAAGTTCCCGGGAAAAGTGAAAGATGTTTCACAAAAATCCACGAAAAAACGAAGTGGGGAAAAGTGAAGCGTAAAAAGTGGGGTAGCACTGTACAGTGCTGTGTTATCAAAAGTAGAACAAACCTTATGAATAATCACTGTCATTTGTTAGGTTTAGTTCCTTAGCAAAATTCTGGCCTACTCCATAAGCGTCTTCCCGTAATTGCTTACACCTTCGATACGTCGGAGCTTAAACCTCTTTATAAAAGCACTGTCAAATTCTGATTTCCATGTACCCTTCATTAATGCGGCACTCCAAACTTTTTTCTGGTTTTGCAGTTTTCAACTTAAAAACCTAAAATCTGCTAATTTGTTTATTTAAGCCTGCACAGAGAGAGAGAGAGAGAGAGAGAGAGAGAGAGAGAGAGAGAGAGAGAGAGAGAGAGAGAGACTGTTGGCCCAATTAAATTGTTACATTGACAGACATCCATTTGCAAAAGTTAAATAGAGTGGGTCCCAGGTAGTTGCGGGGGTTAGGGACCACAAACACCCATGTTAAACACAAATCTGCAGTAAGTTGGAACTCCCCTACAAAAATGCTTATAACTAACATCAATATACCTTAAACTATCATCCTAAAACCCTTTAATAGAATTTCAAAGTCACCTTACAACATTACCCTTACAGCTACATTTAAAAACTAATCTCATGTCCCCCCTACATTCAAACACAGCCATTTTCTCTCATACCATATCGAAGCTGTCCTGTTTTCTTTTTTCAAATAGGGGAAACACTGGGAATTCACAAGTAGAGTTAAATAGTTTACAGTATTTAACTCTACTTAAATATTTAAAAATGTATTGAAAAAAATACCCAATTATAAATGCAATCAATAGTGATAAAATATTCTCTTGTGTATGTACGTTACAATGATTTACTAATTTTCAAATATTATATTAAAAAATATAAACATAGCAAATATCAATAAAATGTTATTTCACTTACAGAGTCCATTTGTACTGTACAGTATTATATTGATCTGTTATCATCGTAATATATGTATAATAAAAATCGATTGTCTCGACATTTGTGATGTTCATGTTCTGAGAATCTGCTGACTGAGCCTGCTACCGGAAGAATTAAAAAAAATTTTTAGTTGCTAAAAGAAACTAATGTATTAATGGAATTATTGTTAATTTTGTACATAAAAGTTCATGATACAGTAATTCATATTTCATTAAGAGAGAGAGAGAGAGAGAGAGAGAGAGAGAGAGAGAGAGAGAGAGGGAGAAAACTGTGGTGTTTACAAAATGATCTCAACGCACACCAGCTGAGGATGAGACTTGACTGTGACAGGTTGGGGAGGAGAGTACAGGAAGTACAGTATAACGCATGTTGCTACACATTATGAAATTTGAATTTGTCTTTTACGGTGATTAGAGATGAAACCTCAACAGTGATAAAATATTCTCCCATTTACTGTTATATGATGCATAATAGTCACAGAGTCAACTAAACTTGTAAAGAAGTACGGTTCATTGAATCAGAGAAAGAAAAAAATATGGCAACAAGTGCCTATAGTAAAAACAATTAAAATTGTTGGGACAATCTTTTTATACATATGATGAAAATACATCAATATAAAGCAGTATAAATGGATTCTGTAAATTACATTTTATTGAAATCTGGCTGTTTTTTCATTAGAGGATTAATATTTGAAAATTAGTATATCACTTTTTATCATAAAAAATATATTTAGTCCTGAAAATAAAATGAAAATACAGTAATTAGTGAATATTTAGCTCTGCAGAAAACATTTGCAAAATAGTGAATTTTCCGCAATATATTTGGAAATAAATTCCACAGAAAAACCCATGATTAACTGAAGCCACGGCTGCTGATCTGTGATCTAGCGGGGACCCACTGTAATACATTTCTATTAATTAAGAATAATAATGATAACTTCATTAAAACTTTTATTTTAAGTACTGTATGCAATTATATTTCATGCAATATTGTCATATCGTATTATAATTTATGAACATAGCAAAGACGTACCACTTGCATTCTGTTAATGTTAACATTCTTAAAATCAACAGTTGACTGCATTTTAACGACATCATCACAGCCATTAGTTGCTAAATGAAATGCATCTCAGAGATTCATTTTATACACATATTATCAAAGCATAGTTTAAAAATGCAATTTACTTTATTTATAAATGCAGTAAATTAAATGAAGTGATTTTGCCAGTATCGGATATTGCTTTTGGCTCTTCCAAAACGTTTTGCATGCTGCACATTATTCATTTCTTATGCCACAACTATAAACATAAATTTAGTGGCATACTTTCTTAATACTTTCCTATCCATTGGGTGAAGGATGAATAGATATTTATTTCATTTTTATTTATAGAAGTCACTGTCGAAAATTAGCAAATTTTTAACAAGGTGACAACTGTAACGCAAAACCCTAAATAGGTGTGTTAGTTATGGTAACTGACATTAGCAAACAGTTGTTTCTTGATTCAATTGTTTATGTCAGTACATACTTACTGTTGTTTCTGTCAGTGTCTTGCACACAT
The DNA here is from genome assembly GCF_040412425.1 of Macrobrachium rosenbergii. Lineage (NCBI taxonomy): Eukaryota > Metazoa > Arthropoda > Malacostraca > Decapoda > Palaemonidae > Macrobrachium > Macrobrachium rosenbergii. The sequence continues at coordinate 19,611,361 of NC_089755.1, forward strand.
TAGTAAGTGGCTGTTAATTAAAAGAAATACAGTAGTGATGAACTTCGTAGACAAGTTACATCGTTGGTAAGCCTGATTTAATTTATAAAGATTTGCATTTAACCTAATGAACTTTGGCTTCTAGACCTAGTTATTTGTTAAAAGCTAACTTGGATATAATATGCATTATCAATGGTATCTACCAAAACCAAGACAGGCATGAAGAACCTAGCGTAGTGTTATCTACTGAAAATACATCTCACACTACCACGATGTACTGTATTATGATGCAATCATGGTTTAAACGAAATTCTAATGATCAAAATACACAAGATCGGATGATACACTAGTATATACGCAAATTACAGAACAATTCTTTTGTATGCTGTATATTCTTTAGTTTCACAATGCTTTTGTTAGAAATAAACTGTGTTTGTGTATTTATGGAACAAGCTTCAGCTCTGAAACCCAAAAATATCCAAAAAATGAAGTGTGTGGCACTACCCCCCTTAAGGCCATTCAAGAACTAATGGCGTCTGATTCAAAAATGTCCCGGATCATTGGAGTTCCCAGACCACAGAATGCCAGATTTTTAAGGTTGGACTGTACTTACCTTAAACTTGGACAACCTTGGTAATTCCTTTACATAATAAACTTAACAAAAATACTAATATGGTCTTACTGTGCACTATTTATAGTAATTTGTTGTATTACTCTTGTTACTAAAGGAGGTAAGACTTTTGAAAACATGGTGTTTAAAATTAAATTTCTGGGTTGTCCGACCTGTGTCAGCCGGTGAAATAACCATTCAGCACTTATTTCTAGGTAAAGCTATTGCTAAACATACCAGAGAAAAGCTAAATGCCAAGCTGGAGTTACTACCCCCAGTCACGAGCTCATGAGAAAATGGAGTGGAGTGTATGAGAGAAAGGAGTGAGATTGTCACAATCACAGGCCTCACGCCCTGTAAACATTCCCAATGTCAAGAATTCCCACCGAGTGGTGCCAATACAAACCCCCGCACCGCTCGCGGACTGTAAACAAACCAGCGCCACCTGCATTCCATTTTTAGCACGCGTCGCTTTTGTAGATTTTCTGTGTGCGCCTTTTTGTGCCTTATTTTTCTTGGAATTATAGCATCCTCCCAGGATTCTTCATCACCTAAGTTGAGTACCATCTCTTTATTTTATTTTAGGGGGTTGAGGCTCCTTATTTCCCTCTAATTTAATAATTAAGGGGATTTATAGCATCGCCTCTCCACCTTCTCTCCCGGCCTCATGCGACCTTCAGTCTCGGTCTGGGGTATGTCGAGCCGTTCCCCGCCATTTTCTTATGTTTTGTGCCTTATGCTTATCTTATATTCAATTTGGCATTATTATTTATTGTTGTGTTACCCTTCTCTGGGGAAGTTCGGGTCCTTGTCGTTTAGGCTACGGGTTCCCCTCGGGCCTATCCGCTCTTTATCAATTCTTATATGTGTTGTATTTTGGACCCTCACTTCCTCCAGCCTTTGGGTATATTATTTGAGATGGTACAATTATGCTTATTAGGTTTATTTTAAGCCTAGCGCACGGATGCTTTTGATATTTACGGATTATGTCCTTTGTTTTTAATGTCGAAGGTCGGCCATTTTCCCTCTGCGCTCTAATCGCGTTGGGTTTGGTCCTCCCTTCTACATGTGTCTTTATGATTATTTGAATTATTGAATTAATTTATTTATGCCTAGGTTAGGTTAACTTTTTAGGCTAGTCTGGTAGATACCTTCTCCCCCCCTGGGCTACCTCCTTCAGCCAGCCGGCTGTGTTAGGTTAGCCTAGGAGTTAGGCTATGGCGTTCTGTTCCCTTCCTCGGAAGGGAAGTTTAGGTGTGTAGGAGGGCCTCATGGTTGGTGCTTCCCTTCGGTTTGTGTTTTGGGTAGAGGTGTTTGGCCTGCGTTATCTCCCTCTCCCTGTTTCGGCCTTTCCGTTTGGACTGTTGAATCCTAGTAAGGTTAAGCTGGAATAGCGAGGGTATCTTGCGTAGCCTACCCTTGTCCGATCCACACCTTTGGGTTAGCTTTCCAACTTCATGTATATCCCCCTCTCCTACCTCCTTTACCCCCCACCCTCCTTGCTCTCTCCTCCCTTGGTTCGCTTTCATGTGCTTTGTTAACACAGGAAGCAGAGAGCTTTACCCTGTTCATACGCTCTAGCCTCATCCCTTCCTCATTGATTGGTTTTGTCACTCCTCAGTGCTGGGTTTCCGACCTTACCGGTCGGCACCCTGTCGAGACTTGTTTAGTGAAGGTGCCCCTCCTGTTCACCATTCCTTTACAACTTTCCTTGCTCATTTGGCCTTTGAGGGTTCCCCATTCTCTCCTCTCTCATTAATAGTTCGTACATGTTCGACCGATCGAGAGGGAGAAAGGTGGATCTCATGGCACCCGGGGAGTGCTCACTCACCCCCTGGTCGCCGCTACAGGTCCCCCTCTCCTGGCCTGTCCCAACTCTACCCCCTCCCTCTAGCGTCAGTGCGTTGTTTTTCCCCAGCCAGGGTGTTGTTCTCCCAGACCGTCACCCGGGAAAAATTGTGTGTACATGTAGCCAGATTAGGGTTTACGCCACCTGACTGTCTTCTGTGTAACTACGCCGTGGCGTTTACCTTACGTTCTATTCATTTAGAACTCGTGCCGTTCCTAGTATCTACCCTTCGCCCGACTAGCTAATTTTATATTTTTCCGCTAGTGATCGGGCATTCTCATCGCTTACCACTCCGGTGGGTATGGTGTATGGTCGGTCGGTGCTCACCACACCTCCTCCGCTGTCACTGTATTAGAGTAACAGGACTCCCCCGGCCCCAAGCGGAAACACCCAACTCTTACTTATAGTTGACCTTTCACTAGCATGTATATATATATATATATATATATATATATATATATATATATATATATATATATATATATATATATATAAATTTTTGAATTTTACATGTCTTTTCGGGACCTTCCTGTTGCTCCGGATTAACTCCCGGCGGTCCTTCATGTTTGATCTTGCATGATCTAGTAGACCTCTTATCCTTCGGTATGCTCGGTGAGTCTGCTGGTCTAATTATCTATTATCCTAAGACACTGCTCCGGCACCCTACTCCGGCAGCCTTATCAGCATACTCATGTCCCCGTCCACCTACAGATGGTGCGTTGTCAGGAGCAGGGGTGCACGGCAGTCCTGCAGCAAGCTAGTGGACACGAAGTTTGCAGGTCCCACTCCGGGTGCGCCGTTCACGTAGGGGACCTGATCGTCTGGCACCCTGATGGCTGTGAGGTGTGCTACGCTCTCTATGAGCGGGTTCTGGATGAGTCGGTAAGTTAGTTATTTCTATTCCGATTCATGCTTTTCTTTGAGTTTCGTCTCTTATGGATAATTGGAAGATATTCTCTTTTTAGGAGATTTGGTCACCTGACATTCTCCTTCTTTCAGATTGACCGCAGCTCTCGTGACTCTTCGCTTATGACCCTCAAGACCTGGGTCAGCAGCTTCGGGAGGAACGTCGGGGCAGGGAAACCCTACGTCCTTTCTAAGGATATCTGCAGCGTTCTCTTCCCCGGCGCCTGGATCTCAGCGTCAGTTGCTGATGAGGTAGCCGCCCCTTTGATCGCTGAGATCCAGGAGATGACTCAGCCCTCCCAGGAAAACATTGGCCGCGTGCGAGGAGAGGTCACTGAATGTTCGCGACCCTTAATTTAAATCTAGACCCATGAACGTGGACCTGGATCTCCAATCGGGTAAGGGAGTAAGTGGGGCAGGTGAATATCTGTTTAGCTCTCCTTCTTCTTCTGCTGCTTCTTTCCGAGGATTAAGTGAAATCCTCTTGCCTTATGGGCTGATTGCAAGGTCTACCGTCCCTAGGTTAAATCTATTAAGAAAAGACATGAAGACCCAGAAAGTCCAGCTCGGGGTTCCCTCGAAGGCGTCCACGGGCTTCTAGCCCCGTGCCGTCTACGAGCAAGGCCTCTACCTCTGGGAAGGGAGCACGTTCCAAGCAAAGTAAAGAGGTTCCCCAAGAGGCTTCCGTGCTTTCCCTATCGCAGCAGGTTAACCCTTAAATGCCTACTGGACGTATCATACGTCGACTAAAATTGTCTGTTGGGTGCGGAGTGGGCGTACGATACGTCGACTACGCAAAAATTTCAACCGGTCAACTTTGACTAGGCGAAATGGTTGAGAAAAAGCGCAGTAATAGCTAAAACTCTTACACATTCTAGTAATATTCAATCATGTACCTTCATTTTGCAATAATTGGAAGTCTCTAGCACAATATTTCGATTTATGGTGAGAATTTTTAAAAATTTTCTTAATATACGCCAGCGCGGTAACTCGGCCGAAAATTTCCAGAAATTCTTTAGTCATTTTTGTAGTAATTTTGCACTGTTCTATATTAGCCGTTACATAAAGTTTTATATATATGAAAGTAATGCGCAATTTCATGTACAACAACAGAAAAATAAATCATAGTTGTAGCTTTTATCAGTTTTGAAATATTTTTTCATATAAATCCGCGATAACTGCCAAAATTTCAACCTTGATCAACGACTCGACGAAAATGGTAATAAACGCAACTGTAAGCTAAAACTCTTACATTCGTAATATTCAATCATTTACCTTCATTTTGCAACCAATTGGAAGTCTCTGCACAATATTTCGATTTATGGTGAATTTTTGAAAAAAACTTTTCACTTCGTCTGCGTAGAAATTCTTTCGTCCGCGTTGTGTAATGTTTGCACTGTTTTATATTAGTCGTTACATAAAGTTTAATATATGGAAATGTGAGCATTTCATGTACAATACAACAGAAAATAACTCATGGTTGTAGCTTTTATCAGTTTTGAAATATTTCCATATAAATCGATAACACCAAAATTTCAACCTTAGGTCAACGCTTTCTCGACGAAATGGTCAAAAAAGCAATTATAAGCTAAAAACTCTTACATTCTAGTAATGATATTCAATCATGTACCTTCATTTTGCAACAAACTGGATTTTAGCACTTAAAAAGAAGGAGGTCGCTATGAGCTCCCATCCCCAGTTTTAGCCAATATTTGTGGGTTCGTAGAGAGGGATATTCTCCTCAGATGTGATGAGGAAACCACGCCTCTTGTGGGTCAGATATGTTGATGACATTTTTGCAGTCGTCAGAGGGACAGAAAAATCTAACTAAATTAGTAGAAATAGCAAATGACATACTACCATCAATACACTTACCGTGAAATAGAAACGACTCAAGTTGCCCTTCTTAGGCGTAATTTTTAGAATTCAGTGAACAAAGTTTAAATTCATTTTGATATATAGGAAGACAACCAACTCTGAAAGTTATATACATTTTTATTCTTTTTCATAATAATAATATCCAAAAGTAATGTAATAATGAACTTTGCATTCACGAGCCTTCAAGATTGTGATCAGAATATAATGTGGCCAATACATCACATTACGGCAACTTTCAGAAACTATGAAGTACCCCTCACTTCATTGAAAAGGCTATCTCACGTGCCATAAGACTTATTATTGCCCTAAGGATAATAACATTAGAGGAAAACGGATAGACTTTTTAACCTTACTGCTAACCTAACATAGATATTATAAGTAAATATGTAAATAATAGCCAGGATAATACTAAAATTGTTTTCAAATATACCAACACGATAAGAAATAACCTAATAAAAAACAACAACAATCATAATAACCCCAAAGAAGTACCAGGAGTGTAAATACCATGTAAAGACTGCAAAGGTAAATATTTGAAGCGGTAGAGGGTTAGAAACACGTTTAGTGGAACATAGACGGGCTTTCTCATTACATTCTCAAAATAGTGCAATAGTTACACACGCATTCAATAGCGATCATAGACCGGACTGGAATAGAGCCAACATCATTCACAAAAGTAGCAACGTCAACATAGAAAGATTGATGAAACGCCATAAGTATAGGAGAATCATTTAAAGAAACAAGTGGATTTAGTTAATGAGGACCCGCTAGTTAACTTTCATGTAATCCAAAACATTTATTAAAGGTTTTTAATGTTAGGACAGGCTCCTACTTTCCTTAGGTCTGATGCTGCCGTTATACTTGACATCACCCGCAGACACCTTATAACAGCCGGGATACGAGGATGTCACCGCTAACAATGAATTTCATGCAGAACAACAACAGCCGGGTGAGGAGATCAAGAAAAAGAATAGCCACTTGTGAATAGGAAGAGAGAAGCAATCACCTAGTTGGATAGTTGACCGTCCTGCTTGTCGCTTAGATCCGTTGGAGAAAAGCACATCGTTGAGATCGTCCACTGGTTCCACACACACTTGAAACGGAGCTAACATATTTACTTATTATGTCCAATAATTTTTAGTTCGACTGAAAGATGAACCCAGGACTTGGGGTTGAAAGCTTTGCAACTTTTTGTAACTTTTTATAAAATTAACAAGAATACAATTGAATATTACTGTGGACCTGATATGCAGCATTGATCCTATTAACACTTTGTTCCTAGAATCAGACAAAAGGAATCACTCTCAGACAATATGACTCAGCAGTTAAGAAAGTGCTTACTCTTCCTAAAAGAATCTGAAGCAACTGTAATGACCACAAATTTAGCAATTTCATTTTTTAGGTCATTGTTTGAGAAAGGTCTGGCATCAAGCTCTGGCATCAAGCACTATTACTACAGCCAAATCAGCTTTGAAAAAGATATTTTTACAGGTTTAAAATTAACTTAACAGACTCTTATTTCCGTCAATCCTAAAGCCTGTGCTTTCGTTTAAGACCAATAACCGCCCACATATACGGTTTCCTGGTTCTTAAATGATGTCCTTAAATTAGCTTCAAGCAGGATAATCAACATTGTTCTTTCATAAACTTATTGAGGAAGACCTTATTTTTAATTAGTTTAGCTTCAGGTGCTAGAATTTCCGAGCTGTCTGCCCTGTCTAGAGAACCCAATCATATTGATTTCCTTCCATCAGGTGAAGTGTTGCTAGCTCCTCACCCTAAGTTTCTAGTAGAATGAAGATCCTCGAGATAGGTGTGGTCTCCCTGGAAGGTCATCCCCTCCCACAAGACACTGTCTTTATGCCCAGTCTTTACTTTAAAGAGCCTATTTAGACAGGACCTCACAGATAACTTAGGGGCCTCTCTGTTTGTAAGGGAAGGGGGAGGAACTATTTCTATGAAGGCCATTAGGCAGCAGATCTTGTATTTCATTAAACAAGCAAGCCAGACTCAGTTCCAAAAGTACATGACATTAGAGCGGTGTAGCCACCTCCACTAACTATTTCCATTATATGAATTCGAGGATCTTACAAAATATACAGGGTGGAAGTCTCCAGAGAGAGAAGTAGTTTTCAAAGCATACTATTTGAAATCTAGAGCTCTGAAGTTCACCACAGTGGCGGCAGGAAACATTGTTCCTCCTCTGTTTAATTCTTTTCTTGTACTCAGTCACTTTCCTCCCCCTCCTACCTGCCTCATTTATTCCCTTTCCGATCACCTCAGGGGGCAGGCATACTTCACAGCCTGCCTCCTGACCATGTTATAGTGTTGTATTGTCTCCTATGTTTACATTTAAATACGTTTTTGTCTTCTTTTGTCTTGTGGAACATAGTTCCCCCATCTTATCCTATGTATATATTTAAGTATATTATATAATTAAGTACCCATATTTTTGCTGTGGATAATTAAAGGACTCTTGTGGATTTATAGTTTCTTCTTTTTCTCCTACAAATTTCTTTTGTTGTTTCAGGATGGTATTTTGTTTCTCTGTTGTTTATTTCACCGGCGACACAGGTCCGACAACCCAGAAAAAGGATTTTGACAAAGGAAAAATCTATTTCTGAGAGAAGACCTGTGTCACCAGACCCTCTGATTCTTTTCCCCCTTGATAAAATACCATTCCAGGATGAGAGTGCTAACATGGAGATGCAGGTGGCGCTGGTTTGTTTTACAGTCCGCGAGCGGTGCGGGGGTTTGTATCGGCACCTCACTCGGTGGGGGTTTGTATCGGTGGGACTTTTGACATTGGGAATGTTTACAGGGCGGAGGCCTGTGATTGTGACAATCTCACCCTTTCTCATACACGACTCCATTTCATGGAGCTCGCACTGGGGGTAGTAACTCCAGCTTGGCATTTAGCTTTTCTCTGGTATGTTTAGCAATAGCTTTACCTAGAAATAAGTGCTGAATGGTTATTTCACCGGGTGACACAGGTCTCCCAGAAACAGATTTTCCTTTGTCAAATCCTTTTTATAGCATAATCTTGCATGTTGGGAGATAGACAAGCTACTCAAAAATTATCTAGAGTTACTCTTATAAAAAAAAATTACCTTTAGGCTAACGTAAGTATGATCATCATCATAAATTAAATAGGGAAATGGCTGACTTGTTTTTTTGGTAGGTTAGTTACTAGTTGTTCAGTGAAATATTGTTTCAGGAACTTTGAAGTTAACCTGGATGTATTGTAAATGTTTTAAAAATCTTTAGTTTAGTGATTGTTTACACCTCTTGATATCATACAGTGGTCCTAAATAAAAAAAAAAAAAAAAAAAAAAAACCCACACACACAAGGACAAAACCAAACTTCATTGGCACCAAAAAACTCAATCTGTAAACCAGGCAACCAGGAAACAAATGAAGAGCATGAATGGGTCGTGCAACCCATCTCTATGCAATTTCAAGGAGTCGCGGTGAGAAGAATAGGACTTCCTTCATGGCAGCAAGCCTATTTAGAGTCTCACTTAGGTCACTTGCACTGTTAACAAATTGTGCATTAACGCCCTCCCAGTGACCCAGGGGAGTCATGATGCGAAGGGTTAAGGTTTTCTCCCATCAGTCATCACAGCTGTCCAACAATGGAAGGACAAAAACAACACAAGCACGTTGTTGCCACTAGTGAAGCTAATCCATAGACTGGGTATATATGTAATGAAAAAACTGCACAAACGGGCTGTACACCCCATCTGTGCAACCCCCAAGAGTAGTAAAGAGAGGGTAATGGCTCAGCATTAGATTGGGAAAAAAAAAAAAAAAAAAAAAAAAAAAAAAAAAAAAAAAAAAAACTTAGACTTGAAATAAACTTTGAACACTGAGAGCAGAGGCGGTGTCAGATATCAAGTCTAGCGGCACCAAGTACCCCGACCTTATCGAGAAAAGCCAATCACCGAAATACAGTAACCATGCTTCCCCACCCTTCCCCAAAGACGGGTTGGATAGAAAGAGGCATATCTAGAATTCAAATGCAGGGCTAGACTTCCTCTTCTCTCTGCCTCCATAGTGGGGAAAGAGTGAGGTTGAGGTGGAAGAAGATGGAGGAGCAGAAGGCAGCAAAGGCAGAGAGCACTTCCAACTCCTCTACCCTTCCTCAGCTGCTGATACTCCTCCACAGGCCTGGTCACATCCCTAAGTCACACTCATCAGAAAGTAAGGTGCTATTTCTTCATCTACAGAAGAATACTGCAACAGAATGACTACCTTGTCTAAGATAGGATTCAAACTATTTGGAAGGAATTTCCAAATGACTAAGTCTTATAGACCTAAAAGGCAGATATCATTAGGAGAAAGATACAGCTTCTGATGACCATTTTTAAAAGCTGCTATGTCCTCAGTGAAAACAAAAATATTCATTCATGACAATGGAAAATTCTATGCCAAACTTCCTTACAATGTGCTCATTGACTGTGGGCTTTCATATAATAACACAAATACAAAAAGGAAAAAGTATACAGTACTCATTTGCTTTATCAGGTAAGGTGAAACATAAAGTCAAAATGGCAGTGTCTGAAGCCTGCTGGAAAAAGCCTCTATTTTCCACAGGTTCCCCTGTGGAAATTGCCACCCCATATATTCCAATCATGTGGATCTTGTGAACATTCATTTATTCTGAAGAAATGCAGACCAAATGCAGATATACAGTACTGCAAAAGTAAACTTATGCACGGCTTATAGCCAGCCACCTGTACTGCAACAAAGCTCAGACTGCCTCATGATGACCCAGCACCCAGAACAAAACAGTGAGGTTAAGCTTACAGCCACTAAATTTACACAAGGACCTTCTAAGGCACTCAAAATTCCCTGCTACAGCACTGTCCACACAATCATGTGAAATTAATTGCACCATGCACCATGTCACTTTTAACACACAAAAGGTCACCAGTAGGCTGACATGTACACTCGACAGAAGAGTGAATACAGTTTTTAAATCTTCGGACATGTGTATTGCTCAATAATCGACATCTGGCAGCTTTAGAAAGGGGAGGAGCTTCTGTCTTAGTGTGTTGGTTTTGCTTGACCTCCTATAACTTTCGTCATATTCTCACGATTCTGGCATCACTGATACTTAAATGCAGTAGTAAGCTTTACAGTATTCGTTCAAGTTGTAATTTGGCGACAGTTCTGAGCAAAATAAACATTTTTAAAGTAACCTACCAATTAACCTTATACAAATGAATTTATGACACCACAATGAGCGGAATGCTTGCATAATCGAGCAGCGATCTTCCATAATTGAAATCAAGAGTTAAATTTGAACAACGTGGGGGAACAATAAAGGAGCGAATGCAATGTTACGATGAGAGAGAGAGAGAGAGAGAGTTAGTTGCTGTTGTGTAAGCCTAGGCCTATATGTAGAGCTACTCATTTCATTATTTTTTTTTTTCTAGAGATTGAGCGATACTATATTTGTATAGTATGTTTTAGCGATGGAGAGAGAGAGAGAGAGAGAGAGAGAGAGAGAGAGAGAGAGAGAGAGAGAGAGAGTTGCTGTTGTATGTAGCCTGACCTATATGTAGAGCTACTCATTTTATTTTTTTTTAGAGAGATTGAGAGAGAGAGAGAGAGAGAGAGAGAGAGAGAGAGAGAGAGAGAGAGAGAGAGAGAGCATAGCGCAGAGAGCGAAGACAACATCAAAAAACATCCAGTTATTGTGTTTTCCGCTGAAGTGCTCCACACATCATAGAAACGCTCTTGCAGATTTAATGGAATTTGGTCAACTTACCGTAGCACAATACTTAACATTTACTGCCATTAATTCCAGCTGACTTTTAACACCATGAAATACAAATAAGAATGTGTAAAAATTAAAGAAATTATCATTATCTCGTATGATGATGCAATAATAAGCCTGTTCATAACGGAAAACGAGTAAATATTGCCGTTCTGATAAATAGTACTACACCGAGATATCCACACACTATCTTTTAGATCTCTATGAACGAAGTCATCTGAGAAATTCTGATTACTTCGGACATGCATGGTGTTTTTAAGTATCTGAACGTTTTTGTTTTGCAGATTTAACATATATGATATAATTTGCATTGTATTTTCATATTCTAGGGTAAATTTACCGAGATTATGTGTTTTCTGTAAGAAAAAAATTAAAATTCGATGAACAAAATCTAAAGAAAACTGTATCTTCACTTTTCTTGCTGAGTGTACATCCTTGGATTAGTATCCTTAGTGGCCAAGCTTAGACCGAGGACCCTAGGATCAGATAATAACAATATCTGGGCAAAGTAAATCGATAGCCTAACAATGAGGCTACATATTAGTATAAAATTTTTTCCCTTTTTTATAAGCCAGTGCACTTTAGCATGAGCTAAATCGACGACTAGCTTAGGCATTACCTTATATGAAGTTAAGTGGTAACTTTTCATGAAACATCCCATTTGTGGACTAAATTCTTAGCCTAGACCATGTAATTAGAATTACATGAAATCATAATCTGTGCTAAATGAGATGAAACCTAGCCTTAAGGCTACATACTAAGGTAGGCTAATTGTGTTTTGTTTATGTAACCCATACACTTAAGTGTGAATAAAATAATCCAGATTAGGCAGTAGCCTAGATTAGAGCAAGTTATAACCTGGTTATAAGGTTACACAATAGTGATTACTGTTTTATATAGTAAACCAAATAGCCTACGATTGGATATAAACAACAACCCGGGTTAGACAAATAGTTGAATAATTATAAGGTTATAATAATCTGGATTAGACAATACCCTATACCAGGTTAAGAGAGAACAAATAAGCCTAGGGTTATATATAAACAGTATCCTAGCCTAAATAAAATAACTTGGTTTGTTACGACTCGGTAACATATCTGTAAGGTTACATGCTAGTAGGGTCTTGTGTAGCCTATATCCTTAAAGTTGATATAAATCCAGAACAGGCAGTAACCTAACCATATTAAGTAGGAACCCCCTTATAAGGAATATCCTACTATTAGCCTAAAACAGTGATGACCGAATATCAGATGAAAAGGTAGTCTCGGCCACATAAAACAGAAAAAACATATAAGAGAATTATTTTCTGTAAAGTTTATATCCTTTAAGTTATGAATAAGCCTAGAATAGGTTAAGCAAGAACCTTCTGAGAAATCCTCTATTTCTAGCTTAATGTAGATTAAACTAGAATCATTACCCCAACCTATACAAAACAGTAGTTTGGGTTATTCAAACAAATTAGTTCATAGCAGTTAGTCTGAATGGCATGACAATTGGAATTAAAAATTTCACTTGGTCATTGCAAAAGGACTAGCAGTGTATAAGTAATACAGCCATGTACAGGTATCAGAACTAACCTAAACCCTAGAAGGTTTAACATAGTTATTTAATTAAATGTATTAAAACTGCACAATTGTAATCAAATTAACCTGTAATATGAAAACTATACGAGGAACTACAGTGAACTCCCCGTATTCGTGGGGGATGCGTCCCACACCCCCCCCGCGAATGGGTCAAATCCGAGAATGCTTAAAACCCCTCTAAAAACACTTAGAACTGCCATTTTGATAGCTTAAACACAGAAAAACCCTGTAAAAATGCTTATACCTGAATATTTTAATAGTTTTATCACAAAAAGTGCATTTATTCATGAAAATTATATGAAAATACAATAATTAGTGAATATTTCTCAGTGAAAAATACCGCGAATCGGCGAATTTTCCGCGAATGATGGCTAGATATGTTCCACAGAGAAACCCGCAAATGCGTGAGTCCGCGAACGTTAACAACGCGAATACGGGGGGTTCACTGTACAGAAGTGTCCCTCTTTTAAAAACAGTTATACTAACTAGCTTCTGAAAACAATTTGCTTTATATCACTACAGGGCCGCCATTAGGCAGGATCCTCAGTTCAATATGCTCCTGGCAGCAAGTTTTAAGGACGAAACAGCTCCTTTTAAGCTGTCTCAGTGGGGCCTAGGGTTCAGTAGGGGTGAGGAAGGGGGAGATTATCTTCCCGGCAGAACTCCGGCAGCTGGTATTTAACCCTTCCTCTGAACATCATCAATGTGTGGGCCAAAACCCATCAACATCAGTCACCAATACCTCCCAGGTTAACCCTGTGGAGAAAATAGAGGAATCTTTACATGGAGTTCACATTCTTATTTTAAAAAATATGGAGTGAACATTGCCATTGAAATGGCCCTGCTGAACCCAGAAGGGTCAGGGACATAAGCTTAAGCTAGCCATGGAAGAAAACCTCACAGAAAGAATTCTGTTCCCCGTGCAGCTATCATTACTGAATAGGATCTTTTCCCCAAAAGGGATACTGGGATCCACCTAACTCAGACTGAAATGTCTACTTTTTTGGAAAGGTATAGTAACTTGCCCAGGACCTCTGCCCCTTCATTAACAGGCAGTTACAGTTTAGTTGCTGAAGCTCAGTTAGATTGCACAAGCTCCCCCAAAAGGGAAACACAGTTTATGGCAAGCTCCCCAAAAGGGAAACACAGTTTATGGCAAGCTCCCAAAAGGGATACACAGTTTATGGCAAGCTCCCCTAAAAGGGGTAGCATTTTGCAGCAAGCTCCCCCCAAAAAAGGGATACATAGTTTGTGCCATTTGATCAGTTCTGTAAGAAAATTGAGTTTTTATTGACCTGTACCCCCAAAAGGGATACACAGTTTGCAGCAAGCTCCCCCAAAAGAGATACACAGTTTGTGCCATTTGATCAGTTCTGTAAGAAAATTGAGTTTTTATTGACCTGTACCCCCAAAAGGGATACACAGTTTGCAGCAAGCTCCCCCAAAAGGGATACACATTTTGTGACGTTTGATCAGTTCTGTAAGGAAATTAAATTTTTATTGACCTGTACCCCTAAAGGGATACACAGTTTGCGGCAAGCTCCCTCAGAAGGGATACACTGTTTGCAACGAGTTCCCCCAAAAGGGATATACAGTTTGCGCCATTTGGTCAATTCCGTAAGGAAATTGAGTACCATCAAAGATGCCCTTGCCACAGAATGGCAATATATAAGGGACATGAAGCATGATTCTGAAAAGCAAAGTCAGTCAGTCAGTCATGTACACACCAGAGTGTAAAAGTACTACATCCTGTAATCTAAAAGTGAGTGTACTGTAGATACAAATGCCGCCCAAACAAGGTCTGATTTTAGAATTCCGACTAGAAACAACAATGGGTCAGTTTGGAATATAGAACTTCAGATCAAAACATAATAGGGGCTCCAATACTCACCCCTGATGATACTGATAATCCTTGGTGAGATACCTCAGAGTGCACCTTGGTGAGATACCTCACTCAGTGTGCACCTTGGTGAGATACCTCAGTGTGCACCTTGGTGAGATACCTCAGTGTACACTTTCTCTCCCAATGGCAAGTAGGTAATTAATGAGAGAAAAACTATGATCGAAGCTGTAAATGTAGAATTTACAAACAGCAGCATTCCTTAATACAGAATGGCACCTGGTACCATCCTCACCAGACATGGAGAAACCACTAACAGAAATGGTTTTCTTACCTGTGCTTATAATTTTAAAAACTAATGAAATCACCCTTACCAGGTCAATGAAAAATGGATATCTACTGCCTTTTTGAACTAGACCCAAGTTGCTCACCAAGTAGCCTCGTCAGAATTTTATGCTAGGCTCTGGCTCCTCAGCATTATAACCTCTACCACCTTGCTGGAAGTTGCCATCTTAAAGCTTCCAGAACATCCCAGGATAATTTTTGCTGTTGAGGCCAAGTCTTATGAGAACCCGATGGAAAGCACTCTTTGACTTCCTAGAATGGCACATAATATTGCGAATGGAAGCATTGGAGAGCTCCATCAAATCACTCTCCAGTGTCACTGCATTGTTACATTCTAACCCCTTCTGTAAGGACCTGTTAGAGGAATCTGTTGTGGCTCAACTCGATGAGCATGCCTACCAACAGAATTGTACAGTGTACGCTCTTCTGGGAAAAGAGGAATTCAAGAAACAAAGAACCCAAAATTTCCCTTTACCCAACCCCAAAAAAGGCTCACTTTGATAAAAAATATAAGACTTCAGTCACCCCAAAAATTTTCCTCAAAAAACAGTTAGGTGGTCAGAAGGGACAATTCCCTGCAAAGGGACAACAACAACTTCAAGGCCATCCTTTTTCACAAGGTCCAAAAACCATCCTATAGGGGAAAAAAAGGGAAAAATAACACCTGGAATGTCTATCAAAGGTGAAGGCAGAGGAGGAGGCAGATACCAAGAGGAATTATATTGGTTGGGGGTCAGCTTCGATGACATCACAGACAATGGAAGTTTTCCCTGTGGGGGGACAGAAACTTGCGTATATGCGCCACCAAGTATGTCTCTTCAGTGTCCTCAAAAGGGACTCGTCCAAAAGAAGAGTGATCCTCAACCAATCGACATTGAACAAGCACATTGTTGGCCGAAAGTTTTTGATGATTACCGTTGCCTAAGTACATTGAATCATTTCAAAAAGGAGCTCGGGCAGTTTCTGTGGATCTGAAAGATGCACACTGGCACATTCCTATAGCCGTTCCCTTCCGCCCCTTCCTAAGGTCCAAATAAGGAAAGATACGTACAGATTCAAAGTCATGTCCTTTCGGCTAAATATTGCCTAAAGAATATTTGTCAAACTAGCAACGGTATTCGTTCGAGAACTCAAACAAAAAGATTTAGGGGCCCACAAGAAAAGAGTGCTTGAAAAACCTAAGAGCAATGGTCAACAGACTGAAGTACAGTCAAAAGGTTTTATTATAAATCTGAAAACATCCTGCCTCATGCCCAGCAGACACTTTCAGTGGCTGGGACTGTGTTGAGATACTCTTCACGGCCTGTTGTTTCTCCCCATCATGCTCAAAACAGAATAAGGCAAGTCCTCAAAAGGTTCCTTGCACAGCCCAGAGTTTCCAGATGGCAATCAGAACGCATGATGGGCCTGCTGCAGTTCTCGTCAGTAATAGATCCAATACATAGATTGCAACTAAAAGTGTGAACAAATTCTGGCTATCGCATGCAAGAAAAAAGATGCGAGACAGACCTCATCAGAGGATAAAAAGAGTTGGGGAGATACTTCAGCCTTAAATTTGGAAGGAATCTCCGGTGAAACAGGTCACCCTGACTCCTCCATCTGTATGAGTGACAAACTCATAGATGCCTCGTTGACAGGTTGTGAGGACATTGGGAGGATTGTCAGGTGGCAGGGAGGTGATCAGCTACTCAGGAATTGTTATATCAAGTTCTTGGAGCTGATGGCTGTCTTTTTGTCTCTCAAAAAACTCAAACCTCCAGAAGAGAGAGAACATAACCACAATATCCTATATCAAGAGGTCTGGATCACATACACCTCCTCTCAATATGGTAATGTTAGCCATCCTTGATGGCGCAAGCAAGGAAGTGGTGTAAAGTCACCACATCGGCGCCAGCGTAGTGTTTCGGCGGCGCCATTAATTAAGTCTCCGCTGAGCATGTTTTCTTGGTGACTTCCCATTTTCTTCAAACTCAATTAGTCACGCCTAAAACATGCCAGGTCACGCATTTTAACCATTTTTACTTTATACGTATTTATACAAATGTCACACATTGTGTATCATATGTTTCTTCATTCACAGGCATCAAGACTGTATCCATATTGAAGTTCTGTATGTTTTGTATTGTAAATTGTACTCGTTCACTGCATATTATTGTTTATTGTTTCGACCTCAGGTCACAGTCAATTCCATTGTCTTTCGCGGACCGGCGCCAGTCGGCCGCTATATAAACTGCCTGGATCTGTAATAAAGTAGCAGTAACTTTTACCTGCTCGTTTCTTTGACACCTCTTACAGTGGTGACCCCCGGAGTATCCCAGAGCCATTAACGGACCGACACGGCGACTTAGTCTTGGCTCCAGGATTCCTCCAAAACGCTCTTAGCGGCCTAAACACGGCGCTGTAACCAGCGTTTGAGCGTGCTGACTCTCGTCGGCGTACCCCACCAGCGTCACTAGCGGAACCACATGGCGCACGAAAGTGCGTACTGACGCCAGTACCCCAATCCAGTAAGAGATCAAAGGAGCGAGCATGGATGCGGGTATCCCCTCCTTCATGCAGTTAAACGCGGACCTCGCGGACTCGGAGGTTTACCTACCTCCCATCACACCCGCGCCTGCCCCCGCATTGAGGCCCTCCCGCAACTCCACACCAGCGCCCCGAACACACGACGGCCGGGTAACACAATCGCGGGCCCCCCTCACCGTAAAGCTGCCGCCTTTTATGCAGGGGAACCCATCGATGTGGCTGCGCAGGGTGGAGAGCCACTTCAGAGTGGCAGACCTGACGGACGAAATCTTACAGGCCGACACAGTGCTCAACGCCCTTCCAGAGGACGTGTACAGAAAACTCATCTCGCGAGTACCTGAAACACACACCCTTACATACAGCGCCACAAAAAAGTTCCTCCTCGAAGCTTGCTCCCTGCCCATCGCTGAGCGGGCCGCCCGTGCTATCGACCTTGCCATAAACCCACGCCACGACCTCAATTCAAGAGATGCTTGGAGCATGGTCGTGGATCTCCTGTCACTACCAGACTTGGATGGCACAAAGAAGCGACAGGAGATAAGCTTCGCACGGGAAATCTACCTTCGCCAACTCCTCCCGGAGGTACGCAACCAAATCGCTCACCCCTACACCATGCCTATCGAGGACCTCATAGAGACGGCGCAACATCTCACAGACTCCGTCAAGGCTTCACAGAGGCTAAAACCGGCCACACAGTCGGTCAGCTCCGTCCAGTCTGAAGAGGACGTAGAGCCCGTCAACGCCATCGCCAACAGATGTCCACCGAACCACAGCAGATGGAGGTCCCCAGGCTTCTGTCGCTACCACAAGTGGTTCCGAAAGGACGCCCGAAACTGCCTGCCGCCCTGCTCGTTCGCCCATTCAAAAAACGGGGGTGGCGGCGGCCAGCAGGACAAGCCGCCATGGCAACCGAAGAACCCAGGGGCTCAAAACCAGTAGGTTTTTACGTCCGCGACACTGTCTCCGGCAGGATGATGCTGGTCGACACAGGGGCCTTTAAATCGATCTTCCTGGCATCCAGAGAGGACCACAACCAGACACCAGACCCGGCCGCCTTCCTGACGGCCGCCAACGGAACCCCCATCCTCTCCTACGGCACCAGGCTCCTGTCGATCGCCATCCTTGGCCAGAGTTACTCCTGGGACTTCACCGTCACGGACGTAGGAACCCCACTCCTGGGGACCGATTTTCTGGTGCACTTCGGCCTGCTAGTCGACGTGAGGCGCAAGCGCCTCCTCGATACCGACTCCTGCCAGTCTCTCCCGTTAACAGCGGGACCCAGACCCACCATCAGCGCCGTCACCCCCCACCAGTTTGCACACCTACTGTCGGAGTTCCCTGAGGTATTCAAGCCCGAGCTTCGCCAAGTCCCTGGGGCCCCAGCCAAGCACGGCATATACCACCATATAACGACTAAAGGGCCCCCGACACATGCGAAGTTCGAAGGCTTCCCCCTCAGCGCCTTCAGGAGGCGAAAAAAGCATTCCGCGGAGATGGAGCGGATGGGAATCTGCAGGAAAGCCTCCAGTCCATGGGCCTCCCCCACCATGGTGCAGAAACCGGACGGCTCCTGGAGACCTTGCAGCGACTACAGGTGGCTCAACATTGCAACGGAGCCCGACCACTACCCTCTACCCAACATGCAGGACCTCACGGCCTCCTTTCACGGGGCCAAAATATTCACTAAATTGGACCTTCTTAAATCTTATTTCCAGGTACCTGTTGCACCAGAGGACATACCAAAGACAGCCATCATCACGCCCTTCGGGTCCTATGTGTTCGCCTTCTCCACTTTCAGGCTGAGGAACGCCGGGACACCCTTCACAATCTTCACAGACCATCAGCCACTGGTTCACGCCTTCACAAAGCAGGGGGACGCATGGTCTTCCAGACAGCAGCGCCACCTCTCAGCCATAGCCGAATTTACCTGTTCCGTCAGGTACCTCCCCAGCAAGAAAAATCCCGTAGCAGACGCCCTCTCCAGAGTTGAGTTGAACGCAGTGCAGCTTGGTGTAGATTACCAGGACCTCGCCAGAGAACAGGCCGCTGACCCAGAAACCCCAGCATACCGCACTGCTATCACGTCCCTCAAGTGGCGGGACGTGACCCTCGCCCCCGAAGGCCCAAGCCTGCTCTGCGACATCAGCACAGGTCAGCCCCGCCCTTTGGTTCCAGCCTCATGCCGCCACCAGATATTTGACATAATTCACGGACTCTCACACCCCTCCGGCAGGACCACAGCCAAACTGCTCTCAAAAAAGTTCGTCTGGCACGGGTGCAAAAGGATGCCACGTCCTGGGCAAATCAGTGCCTGCAGTGCCAGACCAGTAAGGTGGGTCATCACACGCAGTCGGGGGTAGGCAAGTTCCCGCAGCCAGAGCGCCGCTTCGGCCACATCCACATCGACGTCGTCGGGCCCCTTCCCCCATCAGACGGATCCAGATACCTCCTGACGGTGGTTGACCGTTCGACGAGGTGGCCCGAAGCCACACCCATGCAAGAAGCCACCGCCAGCGCATGCGCCGAGGCCCTGCTCTCCAGTTGGGTTAGCCGCTTCGGCGTCCCGGATCACATCACAACCGAGTTGTGGTCCGCCCTGGCTCAACTGCTGGGAACCATGCATCACACCACCATGGCGTACAACCCAGCAGCCAACGGCCTGGTCGAACGTTTCCACAGGTCCCTAAAGTCATCCCTCATGGCCCGCTGCACTGCCGAGGACTGGAAACATCAGCTGCCGTGGGTCCTCGTCGGGTTGAGAACCGCCCCCAGAGCCGACAGCACCCTGTCTGCAGCCGAACAGACCTACGGGGAACCCCTCGTGGTGCTGGGTGAGCTTGTGACAGATGAACGCCGCTCCCCATCACTGCAGAGGCTCCGCGACGTGGCCGGCAAGTTCACCCCTTGCAGGCGTTCATACATCGACAAATCAACCACCTTCATGCCGCCACAGCTGTCATCCGCCACCCACGTCTTCGTCAGAGTCGACGCCATCCGTCCACCACTAACCAAACCCTACAGGGAACCCTTCCGCGTGCTGGAGCGGAACAGCAAGGCGTTCCAGCTGGCACTCCCTGGGAAGGACGACTGGGTTT
Source organism: Macrobrachium rosenbergii (assembly GCF_040412425.1). NCBI lineage: Eukaryota > Metazoa > Arthropoda > Malacostraca > Decapoda > Palaemonidae > Macrobrachium > Macrobrachium rosenbergii. The sequence continues at coordinate 19,631,757 of NC_089755.1, forward strand.
CAATAGACCGCTTAAAGCCCGCCTTTCTGTCGGAGAGCACCGGCAGCGCCGCAGCACCCCTTCCGCCCAACCGCACTCCAGCACGCCCTCACCCCCGCAGACGCCGGGCGCACAGCCGCCCCAGGAAGGGACCGCCCAACCAGCAGCCTCACAGGCGGGAGACCCCTCCGTTATCTTCAAGGAGCCGCGGCACCCTTCAGCGTCCCAGCAGATATAATGATTAGTCAGACGCGTCCCTCGTCTTGGGGGGGAAGTATTTGTAAAGTCACCACATCGGCGCCAGCATAGTGTTTCGGCGGCGCCATTAATTAAGTCTCCGCTGAGCATGTTTTCTTTGGTGACTTCCCATTTTCTTCAAATTCAATTAGTCACACCTAAAACGTGCCAGGTCACGTATTTTAACCATTTTTACTTTATACGTATTTATACAAATGTCACACATTGTGTATCATATGTTTCTTCATTCACAGGCATCAAGACTGTATCCATATTGAAGTTCTGTATGTTTTGTATTGTAAATTGTACTCGTTCACTGCATATTATGGTTTATTGTTTCGACCTCAGGTCACAGTCAATTCCATTGTCTTTCGCGGACCGGCGCCAGTCGGCCGCTATATAAACTGCCTGGATCTGTAATAAAGTAGCAGTAACTTTTACCTGCTCATTTCTTTGACACCTCTTACAGTGGCACATGTCTGCAGTTCACCTCACAGGGGGTCCCATTGTAATAGCAGACTCTCTATCAAGGAAAACGACAGCCTCAACAGAGTGGATGTTGGACAACCACTCTTTTCAAATAATAGCCAACATGCTTCCACAACCGGAAGTGGACCTGTTCGCCACATACTACTGTAGAATCACAAACTCCTGATGTATGTGTCTCCAAACCTGGACAGTCAAGCAACAGCAAGAGATGCCTTCCTTAAGACTGGAACAAGGGGAGGACAAAAATTTTTTCTCCATTGTCCCAGATTTCAAAGGTTTTGAGCAAACACCCTAGCACAAAAGGGCAGATGCACTTCTAACCTCCATAGGAATAGTGAACTTAACAGCCCCAAATTGGACAAACAGGCATTGGTTCCTATTAACTCAACTACGGACAAAAAGATCAATTCCACTGTCGTCCGCTGTTCTATCCCAGATAGCAGGAGGGAAAGTCTCTCCTTTTCTAAGCTGAGACCTTCACGTATAGATTTTTAAAAAAATATCTCGTAACAATTACTCACTCAACATTGCTAGGTACCTAGTGCAAAAATTACGGACTTCTATCCAGCATTACCAGTCCGTATGGAAGATATGGTTAGATTATATCCATACTGAGAGCCCAGTTGAGATTTCTGTATAGAAACTATATTTTCTTATATACCCTTTTGAAGACAAATGCCTTGTGGTTACAACAGTCATGACATACAAGGCTGCATTAATGGAACCCTTGCTTTAGGGATTCGGGATTGACTCCAGTATAGAAGTTGTCACTTCCCTTCTGCAGTCTTTTGCTCTACAAAGGCCCACTCCCAAAAGGCTTCCAATTTCTTGGTCCCTGGACAAGGTGCTTGACTTCTATCAGCCCCTCAGTTCAGTGGACCCAATACAACCACAACGCACAGGCTATAAAAGGTGATCTTGATTGCATTAGCATCAGGAGCTCATACAGTATTAGTGAACTGGGCTCTCTTAGATGGGGACGATGCATCATGCAAATAGCTAACCATCAATTATTATTGTCCCCTGGCCCATCATTCCTGGCCAAGAATATGGATCCTATAAAAAGGAAATCCATTCTTATAAGAAAATTCAATTCAGCAGACAGGACATTACGCCCAGTTCAAGCACTTAAGGTTTACCTAGAAGTCACAGCAAACACCCCAGAAGGTCCTATTTTCCTAAACCCTAGCACAAACCAACCACTCTCCCTACAAAGACTGAGAATGTTTGTAGTGTTTTCTCATTAAAAAGGGAAATCCACACACTTTCCATAGGTCACATGATGTTAGGAAAGTAAGTACATCTTTGGCCTTCCTCAGAAATGTCTTTCAAAGAAGTCTCCAGATGTATAGGGTGGTCATCAGTTAATCATTGCCACATGTTCGAACAAATTCGACAACACTGTGTATCAGTAGGTGGCATAGTTAGTCTTAACCCCTAGGTGCTGCGGCAGAAAACCAGGGATCATATTGACGGAGAGTATGCTAACTTATCGCTGGGAGATGGGTGACAGTACTACAACAAAACCTAGCATGCTTAGGTAAGCCACTGTAGAACTACATCCTAAAACATAAGTTCGTGCATAGTTTCTTGTTCCTTGGTATCAAAACCTGAAAAATATTTGGAATAAAGAATGGGACTTGAACTCTGTGGCTTGACCTCGGACTGGAAATGTTATTTCCTCTGGGGTGTTGGGATTAAAAAGAGAGAGCTTAAGCCTTTTTTTGTCACCTGTCAATTTCTTTTGTAAAGCTCCTTTGAGGACGAAACAGCAACTACGCTATCAAAAAACAGGTTTTGACGTAGGAAAAACCTATTTTTGGTAGTCGCTGTTGAGTCCTCAAAACCCTCCCACTTCCCTGACGAAAAGGCATGGGATTTGGGCAAAGGGATCAACCTGCATTGACCAACAGAGAGTAATGGCTCCTTGGTCTTTTAACAGCCCAGTTGTAAACAAGAGGGCGGATGCGCATCTTTAATAGTCTTCACTTCTCTTTCTTGCAGGTTAACTGACGTTGGAAAAACTGGGTTCAGCTTCGCTGAAGATAAGGAAAGTGCCCTCTTATCTTTGAGTCCATTATATACTCCATCATGTGTTATAATGTTAATCATTACGACACAATACCTGGCCAAAAGACCAACTAAATGAGAAGAGAATTCTTTGATATTAGTTTGGTCACCATGGAGCTCTGGTAGACCATGGAAGGTAATTCCTTTGAGGACTCAACAGCGACTACCAAAAATAGGTTTTTCCTACGTCAAAACCTGTTTTTTTGTATTTAAATTATAAAATAGCCAGTTCTAAGTGTTTTTGGAGGGGTTTTAAGTATTCGCAGATTTTAGCTATTCATGGGGGTGTAAGCATCCCCTGCAAATACGGGGGGTTTACTGTATACGATAACTGAAGCCTGTGGTGAAGGGAGCCATAACTGGGTCTAGTATTTTGATTTTTGTAGATACAGGGCATCAGTCAGTTTACTGGACTATGATTTTTATCAATCAGTGTTTTCCCAATATGTGATGTTCAGGCTCATAAACTGGACGTTGTAGGAGAGGTGGATATCTGATTTTTGCTGGGGGACCAACAGAATATATAAAGATGTCTTGTTGGAGGATATTTCAAAACCAGGTATGGTTGGTCTAGTGAAAGTTAAGGTGAGTGATAAAAGTTAAGGCGAGTGATATAAAGGTCAATAAACAGGTGTGTGTGGTGGAAGGTAGTAAGAAACTTGAAGGTGTAGTGAGTACAGTTTCAGTAAATAAGGCTTCAAATAAAGAGTTACATGGTTGGAATTGTTGAACTGCAATAATTCAGTTAGGAGATATAGGAATACCTATATTGTAGATTTAGAAGAGTGGAGAGAGGACACTGAATCAGTGGCATTATTAGGGGAGCAAAAAGCCAAATTATGCCCCATCACATAGGATACCCATCAAGATTACAAAGCAGGTTCGGATCCGTTCCGGCGGCTATCGTTAGCTCGCTGTTTAGTTCCTAGTAGGAACAATAGCTTGAGCGTCGTTGCCTTCTTTTTATGGCGAAATTGTGGAGATGCCGGGCTGAATGCTAATTTCAATGTTAGTTATTAACTAGTTTCCGTGAACTGTGTTCCAGGAAATCAGTCCCGGAACCTTTGTTCCAGCGGCTAGCCCCCCCCCCCCTCGGTTGTTGATTTCTGTGTGGTTAATTTGACGAGAAGCTCCGCCGTCATTGGAATTGCTTTCCGGTGTGATCGACTTCAGGCTTGGCCTCCCTGTTCAGATTGTACTGGAATGTTCCGCCGTAACCTTATTGTTTACCCCGGATCTCAACTCTGGCGTGGGAGGGAATATTATTACTTTAAGTTTTATTAGTTTAGTCTTTCACCACAGCCGTGAAGCTGTTCCGGCGTTATCTCTTTGATACTCATGTATCAATTCCTCTTACAGGTGGTTCATTGTATCAATTCCTCTTACAGGTGGTTCATTGTCAGGAGCCGGGCTGTAACGCCTATTTGCAGCAACCCTGTGGCCACGTAGCATGCAGGTCTCATGCCAGCTGCGCAGTCGAGGTGGATGATCATCTCGTCTGGCATCCAGATGGCTGCGATGTATGCTACTCCCTCTTTCAGGACGTGACTGATGATTCGGTACGTTAACCTTTTGGCATACACGCATGAATATTTCAAACAAGTTTGAAGTGCATCTCCTATAACGAAAGAATTTATATGTCAATTCCTTATATTGACATTATTTTCGGTTTCAGGTCCCTCGGTCCCGCCAAGCCTCATCTCTTGCTACTCTGAAGATCTGGGTCAGCGGCTTCAGTCGCAACGTTGGTCAGGGACGCCCCTATGTGCTGGCAGAGGACATTTGTAACATCCTGTATCCTATGGCCAGGTCCTCTGCAGCAGTAGCTCCCGAAGTGGCGGAGCCCCTGATAAACGGGATTGGGATCGAGACCCAGGTCCCGCCGGAGGAACAGCAAGAACTGTGTGAAGAAGTGGCCGAGGAAGTGGCCAACATCAATATCCACGTCGAGCCAATGGCCATCGATCCGGAGGAGGAAGGTAGGGATGTAAGTGAGGCAGGTAGACTTAAAAATTCAATTTCTTTCAGTTCTCCTGCGTCTTCGTCTTCCTCCTTCCAAGGTTTCTCTAAGGTCTCCACCCTTGGGGCCCGTTTGGGGTCGGTGATCCCCAAGGTGAAGTCCTTAATGAAGACGAAGACATTACCTAAAGTGTCTAAACCCCCGAAGATCCCGGCCATGCCGAGTTCCGCCAAGTCGTTGTTGGCCCCCAAACCTTCGACTTCCTCCCAGAAGGCTACTCCCCCTTCCAAGGGGTCGAGACCCAAGGCGGGCAGGTCTAAAAACCTGAATTTGACCCTGAGGCCTTCAGAAACTCTCATGAAGAAATTATCTGACCAAGTTAACTCCCAATTCGAGACGATGTCTCGAGATCTCGCCTCGAGTCTAGAGACATCGGGCAGGTATGTTCAGTCTTTGGCTGAGAGACTGAAAACACAGGAGGATTCGCTTGTCGGACTCGTTAATTCCGGTCCGGTACAGCAACAAAGTTACTCCATCCTGGACGCCTCGAAGCTACCTGCTTATGAGGACTGTAACCCTTGGCGTCTCGCCTTCAATGCCCCCTTTGCTAATGGTAAACTAACCATCGAAGGGTGTGGCACCCGTCCTGTGGAAGACTACGAATTCTTCCCGGCGGATCTTGTTTCTCCTTTCCCGGGATACGCCCGTTTATCGGAGGAGGCCCTGTTAAGGGAAGACAAGGTCCCCAAGGAAACGGTGATCTTCCCCAGGGATCAAGCACAGTCAGCATGGGTCAGAATACTCTCTGACTGGGAGTGTGCTAATACCAAGCTAACTCCCCACAAGGGGCGGTATACGATGTTCGTTGTCCACAAGGACATTCCCACCCCTTGTACATCTAAGATAGCGGAACTAACTCTGCAGGCCGGAATAGAGGAGAAGCCGATGCCACAGCTTCGTGAGACGGATCCTACATCTCTTCTCTTTCCGGGAGACCTGGATTGCTGGGTTGGGGCTCCTGAAACCTTTACAGTAGGTAGGCTGGATCTGGAGTGCGCTTCGGATCTATTCAGCGAGCAGTTGCCCAGGATTCCGGAGTCCCTGATCAAGGCAGAATATGATGCTAAGTGCCGTCTCAGCAGATCCATCAACTCCGTCACCTCAGCGGAGTTGACATCGGCTGTGTACAAAGACGAACCTCTTTTCCGGATCCTGACTAAGTCACTTCTGGCTTCGTTCCAAAGTGACTTATACGATTTTGTGGTAGCAAGACAGAACTGCTGGAAACATGTGCTGGCTGACGCCTCCATCCGGCACGAGCCAAACAGGCTCATCAAATCCTCTATCTGGGGTACCAACCTCTTTCCTGATGACGTGGTCAACACCGTCATCAGTGAAGCTTCCAGGGCCAATCAGAATCTTAGGATCCGTTGGGGACTTCCCTTTAAGAGGAAGTCTTCTGAGTCTTTGGGCCCTCAGCCTAAAGGAAGGAAGAGGACAAGGAGGTACCATCCATACAAAGCACCCCAGACCCAGACAGTTGTCCAGGCAGTTCCAGTGACTCAAGTTGCCCAACCTTCCACCTCCAAGGGGCAACCCCAGTATGTCTTGCTGAACCAACCAGCTCACCACCCTGCTGGCTCAGCGGCTTATGTAGCCTCTCCAGTTTTCAACCTCGCCTATGAAACCCAAGGTTCATTTCAAGGCTACCACCAGTCCAGGGGCGTTAGAGGTCGAGGCGGATTTCGGTACAGGGCCTGATCCAGACCCCAGTCTAGAGGCAGAGGCTCAAGAGGAGGCAGAGACAATAAGCCCTCGAACAAATGAGCCTCCTCAGGTAGGTGGGAGCTTACGCCTTTACAGGGACCATTGGACTTTCAGTCCATGGGCCCACAGTATTGTTTCAAAAGGTCTAGGTGGAGCTGGATAGAAGGGCCTCCTCCACCAGTCAGATTCTATCAGACCCCAACACCGGATCTGTTAGAATACGAAAAGACCTTCTTCTAAAGAAGGCAATAAAGAAAGTCAGGCATCTAAAATTTCAAGGACGCTTGTTCAGCGTGCCAAAGAAAGACTCAGACAAAAGAAGAGTGATATTAGACCTATCAACTCTGAATTCTTATATTCAATGCCACAAGCTCCGTATGTTGACCGTCTCTCAGGTACGGACCTTACTTCCCAAGGGGCCGTCACCACCTCTATAGATCTTACAGACGCTTATTATCATGTCCCGATAGCGAGAAACTTCTCTCCCTACCTAGGGTTCAGACTAGGCAAACAGGCTTACTCCTTCAGGGTAATGCCTTTCGGGCTCAACATAGCACCCAGGATCTTCACCAAACTAGGAGAAGCTGTGGTACACGAACTGAGGTCTCAAGGCATCAGGCTCGTGGGTTATCTAGACGATTGGCTAATCTGGGCTCCCAACGACACTGAGTGCCAGAAGGCGACCAGAAAGGTCATTCAGTTTCTAGAGTATCTAGGATTTCACATAAATACAAAGAAATCTCGTCTGATTCCGGCATCCCGATTTCAATGGCTGGGTATCCAGTGGGATTTAAACACCCACAAACTTTCAATTCCGCCAGCAAAATGCAAAGAGATAGCCAAAGCAACGAGACAGTTTCTCAGGTGCAAACGAGCCTCTCGTCGCACTCAAGAAAGAATCTTAGGTTCTCTTCAGTTTGCATCAGTAACAGAACTACTTGTCAAAGCAAAACTGAAGGACATAAATCGAGTGTGGCGGAGTCGAGCCAATTACAATTTCAGGGACAAAGTCTCCCTCATACCTCCATTCTTAAAGAAAAGACTCCGACCTTGGACAACGGCCAAAAGTCTTTCCAATTCAATTCCTCTACAATTCCCTCCACCAGCTCTGATCATCCACACGGACGCATCTCTCACCGGGTGGGGAGGTTACTCACAATACAAAAAAGTTCAAGGAACCTGGTCGAATCTTTTTCGTCACTTCCATATCAATATTCTAGAGGCAATGGCGGTTTTCCTGACTCTGAAACGCTTACGTCCAGCCAGGAACATACATATCAGATTAGTCCTGGACAGTGCAGTGATAGTTCATTGTCTGAACAGGGGAGGTTCCAAATCAAGTCGCATAAATCATGCAATGATAGCAATCTTTTCATTAGCAATGAAAAATCATTGGCACTTGTCTGCCACGCATCTGTCAGGAGTAAGAAATGTGATTGCAGATTCTCTGTCAAGAACGACTCCTTTGGAATCAGAATGGTCTCTGGACAAGAATTCCTTCAACTGGATTTGCCAACAGATTCCGGGGCTTCAGGTGGATCTGTTTGCCACGGAATCGAATCACAAACTACTGTGTTATGTAGCTCCGAACCTAGACCCTCGGGCCTACGCCACGGACGCAATGTCAGTAGACTGGAACAAATGGCAGAAGATCTACCTATTCCCACCAGTAAATCTTCTGTGGAAAGTTCTACACAAACTCAGGTCATTCAAGGGTCGGATAGCTCTAGTAGCCCCCAACTGGCCGAAGAGCAACTGGTTTCCTCTTCTACTAGAGTTGAAACTCAGAGCCAATCAGATTCCTCATCCAAAATTAACCCAAGTAGTACAAACTCAGACTGTGTCAGCTTCCTCAGGAATGCTGAATGCCCTAACTTTATGGATTTCATGAAGTTCACAGCACAGAAAAATGCTAATATTGACCCTTTGAACACAATGTTTCTAGAATCAGATAAGAGAGAATCTACTCTCCGTCAGTATGATTCGGCAGTAAGAAAACTTGCCAACTTTCTGAAAGAATCAGACGTTCATACAATGACTACGAATCTCACAATCTCATTTTTTAAGGCCCTTTTTGATAAAGGCCTAGCTGCTAGTACTATTACTTAACAGATTCGTATTTTTCCTCTATTCCTAAAGCTTGTGCTCTTCTTAGACCAACAACCCGTCCTAAAACGGTTTCTTGGTTTTTAAATGACGTCCTAAGATTAGCTTCAGACACAAATAATGAATCTTGCTCTTATCTGACTCTCCTTAGGAAAACGCTGTTTTTAATTAGCCTGGCTTCAGGAGCTAGAATCTCTGAACTTTCAGCCCTTTCTAGAGAGTCGAATCATGTGGATTTCCTCCCATCAGGAGAGGTTCTACTTTCTCCGGACCAAATGTTTTTAGCCAAGAACGAAGATCCTCAAATTAGGTGGTCCCCCTGGAAGATCATACCTCTTCCGGAAGATCCTTCCTTATGTCCGGTAGTTACCTTAAAAGCTTACCTCGAAAGGACTTCTCAAAGATCTTCAGGTCCACTTTTTGTTAGAGAGAATGGTGGAACCATCTCCTTGAATGGTATTAGACAACAAATCCTTTATTTTATTAAACAAGCCAACCCGGATTCAATCCCCCAGATCCATGATATCCGGGCTGTAGCCACCTCAGTTAATTACTTTCAGCATATGAATTTTGATGAGATTAAGAAATATACGGGCTGGAAATCCCCTAGAGTTTTTAAACGTCACTACCTTAAGTCCTTAGAGGCTCTAAAATTTTCTGCTGTCGCTGCAGGGAACATTGTTTCTCCAGAGTCAGCTTATGTTATTTTAATTATAATTTGTAATTTAATTTGCTTGCCCTACAAATTGGTATACCTCTCACCTACCTGCCTCGCTTGTATTCCCTTCCTTTCTACCTTGTTGACTGGGTTTGGGTTGCTTCACAAACCACTCCTGTCTTTGTACATACCATCCTTGTTAAAATTTTCATCAATTTTTGTTAATTTAGGTGATGGTTTTTTAGTTAGATTGTTAAAGCAATATCTTTAGCTACATTGTTTTGTATTGTTTACTTAACTTATATAGATTTAAATAATTTTGTTATACTATTTGGATAAGTAAAAAACATATTCAAAATTAATTTTCTGGATCGGGTCCCATGTCAGCCGGTGAAAAAGTCCATTCAGCACTTATTTCTAGGTAATTCCGTTGCTAGATACCAGAGAAAGCTAAATGAAATGCTGGAGTTACTACCCCCAGAGCGAGCTCCATAGATGGAGTCGTGTATGGAAAAGGGTGAACTACAAAAACACGGAACCTTATCCTATAGAGATCCCAAAGTCAAAAGTCCCACAGGGAGGTGCTGTTACAAACCCATGCACCACTCAGGACAGCACACAAAACACCGCTAGCCGCATTCCATTTCAGCAAGCACCTCACGGTCACCCGTTTTTTTGTTGTGCTTTTAATCTTGTGCCTTTTTGCATCATTATGGCTTCCTCACAAGGTCTTTCGTCACCTAAGTTGAGTACCAGTATTTCGTTTTTTAGTTGAGGCGATTGAGGCTCCTTATTTCCCTTTAGTTTAATAATTAAAGGGATTTATAACGCCCGTCTCGATCTTCCTCTCGCCCTCACGTGACCTCCATGCGTGGTTTGTGATCTTGGGTCGCCCTGTTTTTCGATCTTTCTCACGGTTCCTCTTCGTGTTTAGGATAATTTTCCTTTTCATGAGGTCCAATTAGTGATTTTGATTGATTAACATTGTTTCCCTTTGCTTCGAGATGAGGGCTGGTGTTTAGGCGTCGGGCTTCCCCCTCGAGCCTATTCGCCTTTTATCAATTCATTAACATGCCTTATTTTTGCCCTTCTCTTCTCTTAGCTTCTGGGAATTTTATTTACGTTAGTACTTTTAAGTTTTTTTTGTTTTATCTTTAACCCAGTGTTTGGATGCATTTGATATTTGATGATTATTATGGATATTTCTTTTTGTTCACGAGGCGGCCATTTCCCTTCACGTCCACATCGTGTTGGGTATGGTCCTCCTCTTGTTTTGTTTTGTTGTGTTTTTATTTTATCCTTTTTAATGGGTTGGTTGTTAGCTTTGGATTTCATTTTTGGGGCGTTAGGCTATTGCCCCCCCTTTTTTCCATGAAAAAAAGGGGGGGGTGGTCGTTCATTCTTTTCGTTCACATGCCCTTCATAAGGTTTGCTGTTCATCTTTTCCAATGCGGCGCTCTCCTTAAGTTTTACTAGGGTCTTCTCATTTTATGTTCCCTTCCCCTGTTTCGGCTTTTTTGTAGGCTAATAAGCCTCTCGTTTAAGCTGAAATAGTGAGGATCTCATGTTGCTTCCCTCTCCCTGTTTCGGCTTTTTTCGCGAGGCTAATGAGCCTCTTGGTTAAGCTGGGATAGCGAGGGGCTTCATGTAGCCTACCCTAGTTTGGTCTTTACTTAAGGTTAGTTTCCAGTTTTTGGTTATGTCGACCCACCCTTTCCCCCTCCTCCTCCCGAGTGCTCTCTCTTCCCTTGATTTGTTTTCAATCTTGTTAACTTATCAAGGATTGGGAGCATTCCTTCCTTTTAGCCTATAGCTTGTGCCCCCTTCCTCTGCATTGTTTGGCCTCTCCTTGGTACGGTCCGTGACTTTACCAATTTACTCTCCCTCCTGGGACTACTGGTGGCTGGGAGGGCTTCCCCCTCTCCCGTCCACCATCTTTGGCCATCTTTATCTCCCTGTCCCCCCATGGAGGTTGTTCCTGTTCCTCTCCTGCTTCTCTCGCGTTTGCTGGGTAACGACTCAGTCAGCGAGTGGGCGGAGGACACGAACGCCAGGATTGTGCATTCCCACTCTCTGGTCGTTCATTTTCAGTTCTTCCTCCGGGGTTTTCATTCCTCCCCTTCATACGTCTTCTCCGGCGTGTCGTTTAATTTGGCGACACTCCGGTTCAGTCCCTTCATCGTTGCCAGTTAGAGCTTTCCGCCTGACTGTCTTCGTGTTGGGACTTTTGACGTTCCCTGCCCTTAGCTAACTACTGTCTACTATCGGGGCGCATTCCTTGCTTCCCGCTCCGGCGGTTCTAGGGTTCATCGGTCTTCCGTTATCGCTAGTTTCATATTATTTTTAGTTGCCAGGAACGCGCTTTCTCCGGACAGTTTAACCTTCCCATTTCATTTTGTATCCGTCACTTACTTTAAGGCATGTTACTCCGGCTAGTTCCGGTAAATTTATTTTGTTTTATTTATTATTTTATTATTTATTTTGTTTTGTTTGTGTGAGATTTTTTACCCGGTTACCTCCCGGATCTTTCCGGCTGGTTTCACGGCTTTATTTAATGCTGTGTTGCTCCGGCACACTACTCCGGCACCTTACACAGTGTACTCATAATCTCATACTCTTACAGGTGGTACGCTGCCAAGAAGAAGGGTGCTCCGCAGCCATCCATCAGGCCAGCGGCCACGAAGTTTGTCGGTCTCACTCCGGATGTGCGGTCCACGTAGGGGATCTTATTGTTTGGCACCCTGACGGATGTGATGTTTGCTACGCTCTTTATGAGCAGGCTATCGATGATTCGGTAGGTGATCATGCATCTTTCCTTTTTAGCCAACTGTAATTTTTACATATTACCGATTCCCCCCGCCTTCGGTAAACCGCAATAATGTTTTTCTTCCGGCAGGCTGACCGCAAGTCTCGTGATGCATCGCTTCAGGCCCTTAAAGTCTGGGTTAGCGGCTTTGGACACAACGTAGGAGCTGGCAATCCCTACATACTCTCGAAGGACATTTGTAATGTCCTTTTTCCCGGCGCTTGGATCACAGCTTCTGTCACCGACGGTGTTGCTGCTCCGTTGATTGCCGGGATTCGGGAGTTGACCCAGCCCTCTCCAGACGGTTTGGCTCTGAGCGGTGGCATTCCAGAAGACGCCATGGAACTCGATCTCGCCTTGAGTCTCTGAGCATTATCCCGGAGCATCAAGCAGGTAAGGGGGTAAGTGAGGCAGGTTCTCCACTGTTTAGCTCTCCTTCTTCCTCTGTTGCTTCTTTTAAAGGCTTCTCTAAATCTTCATACCTTACGGGCACATCTGGGTCTATTGCCCCGAAGGTGAAGTCCGTTAAAAAGAAAACCTTACCTACTCCGGCAGGCCGATATGGGGTCCCTCCGGCGGCGGCACGGGCGTCGAGCCCCGTTCTGTCGACGAGTACAGCCTCCCCTTCCGGGTCCCAAGCGGAGCCTCAGTCACGTCAGGTAGTTCCCCCTCCTCCTTCTTTGGATACGTTTCATTTCTTTGAACAATTCCTTGAAAGAATCGACGCGAGGTTTGAGAAGATCGACGCGAGGGTAGACAGCAAGCTGTCTGGTCTTGCTTCTTTTCAGTCTCTTTCGGAGAAGGTGGAATCACAACAAGGTTCTCGTTCTAGGTCTCATTCTGTTCCTGACCCTTCCACTCTCCCTCCCTTTGATCTGGGGAATCCTTGGCATCTGGCCCTTTATGCTCCCGAGTACGAAGGTACTCTTACCATAGAAGGTTTGGGCACGAGGAGAGTGGAAGAGTTGGAGTTCTATCCTCCGGACCTGACATCTCCTGCACTGGGTTTGCCAGGCTGAAGGGAGAGGTTTGGAACAGGTCTGATAAAGTCCCTAAGGAGACGGTTATCTATCCTAGGGACCAAGCCCAGTCGTCTTTGATGAGGACCCTTTACGGAGTGGCAAGCGGAGAACACTAAGCTTACACTAGCTAAGGGAGTGTTCACTATGTTCACTCTCAGTGATGTTCTCCTTCTCCCTTGCACTTCGAAAGTGGCCTCTCTGACTAGTCAGGCTTGCTTCTAAGGTAAACCCCTTCCTCATCTCTGAGAGACGGACCCGACATCTGTCGTCTTTCCCGGAGGCACCGAATTCTGGAAGGGAGCCCCTAATACGTTTACAGTGACTCGGCTTGACCCAGACTGCGCTTCTGACCTGTTCAGTGAGCAGCTCCCTAAGATCCCGGAGACGCTCTTGAAAACAGAGGCTGATACTAAGGAAAGGCTCGCCAGGTCGTTGAACTCTTTGGCTTTAGCGGAAGCAACTTCTTTGGTTTATAGGGAAGATCCATTATTCCAGGTCTTGACGAAATCTCTCTTGGCGAGTTTTCAACAAGACCTGTTTGACTTTATGACTGCCCGACTGGCCTGCCGGAAGCACATCTTTTCAGCAGCCACAGTTCGGCATGAACCAAATAAGCTTCTTAAGAGTTCGATCTGGGGAGCTAATCTTTTCCCACAAGAAGAAGTTGATGCAGTCTTATCTGAGGCAGCTAGGGTCAATCAGAGTCTCCGTTCCCGTTGGGGTCTGCCCTATAAAGGAAACAGTCTGATCTTACCGGCCCTCCCACAAAGTCCAGTAAGAAATTTAAACATTTCAAACGTCTTCCAGCTCAGTCCTTGGTTCAGGTTCCTTTACAGGGTCAGCCTTCGACCTCTTCCTCCCTTCCTCCGCCTCAGTATGTCCTGGTGAACCCGGCGCATCAGTCTTTGGCTGCTCCTCCTATGTCTCCTCCCGGCTTTCAATCCTGCATATGAAAGTCAGGGGAAATTTCGCTCAGACAATCAACCAGAGGCAATAAGCCCCGTGGCTTCGCTAGGGGAAGGGGAGCCCCCGCTCCTCTCCCAGGAACAGGGAGGTAGAGGCTCCAGAGGGGGAAGCAAACACAGGACCGATGACATACATCCTGTGGGCGGGAGGCTGTACCATTTTCGAGCTCGGTGGACCTTCTGTCCCTGGGCTCAGAGTATAGTTTCAAGGGCCTAGGCTGGAGTTGGATCGACAATCCTCCTCCACCAGTCAAGTTTTATCAGGCTACGACCAAGGATCTCGAGGACTTTGTGAAGGATCTCCTACAGAAACAGGCTATAAGAAAGTGAGGACTCTGAAGTTCCAAGGCAGGCTCTTCAGTGTTCCCAAGAAGGGTTCCGACAAACGGAGAGTAATTCTGGACTTGTCCCGTCTGAATTCCTACATTCGTTGCGACAAGTTTCGGATGCTTACTGTCTCCCAAGTTCGGACCCTGCTGCCCCGTGGACCCGTAACCACCTCTCTAGATCTTTCCGACGCCTATTATCACGTCCCGGTTGCGAGAAGGTTCTCCCCCTTTCTGGGGTTCAGGCTCGGAAGGCAGGCATATTCCTTCAAGGTGATGCCCTTCGGCCTCAACATAGCCCCAAGGATTTTTACCAAGTTGACAGACACGGTCGTACAACAACTCCAGTCTCAAGGGATTACGCTGGCTGCGTATCTCGACGACTGGATCATCTGGGCATCCAGCATCGAGGAATGCCGGAGAGTTACATCCGTGGTGGTCGACTTTCTAGAATCCTTGGGCTTTCGTGTAAACAGGGAGAAGTCCCGCCTGGTTCCGAGCAGTTGTTTTCAATGGCTAGGAATCCAGTGGGATCTGAATTCTCACAAGCTCTCTCTTCCTCCTCCCAAGAGGAAGGAGATAGCCAGAGCAACCAGGCAGTTTCTCAAGTCCAAAAGGGCCTCTCGGCGGACCCAAGAACGAGTCTTGGGCTCCCTTCAGTTCGCTTCGGTGACAGACCTGTTGCTGAAAGTGAAGCTGAAAGATATCAACAGAGTGTGGCGGTCGGGCAAATATCATTCTCAGGGACAAGGTGTCTCTGATCCCTCACATCTTGAAGAAGAGACTCCGGCCTTGGTCGACTGTCAAGAGCCTGTCCAAGTCAGTCCCCTGCAATTTCCTCCTCCGGCGTTGGTTATCCACACAGACGCCTCCCCTAAGCGGGTGGGGAGGATATTCTCAACACCAAGAAGTACAGGGGACTTGGTCCTCATGTTCCGCCAGTTCCATATAAACGTTCTGGAGGCCATGGCGGTCTTCCTTACCTTGAAGAAGCTTCTTCCCCCCAAGAAGATTCACATAAGACTGGTTCTGGACAGCGCCACGGTAGTCCACTGCATAAACAGGGGAGGTTCAAAATCGAGCTGGATCAACCAGGTAATGATTGCACTTTTCTCCTTGGCATGCAAGAACAAGTGGCACCTATCTGCCACCCTTCTTGCAGGGGTCCGGAACGTCGTAGCAGATTCTCTATCAAGGACAACTCCCCTCGAGTCGGAGTGGTCCCTAGACAGGGGCTCGTTCAATTGGATCTGCAAACAAGTTCCGGGTCTGGAGGTAGATTTGTTCGCAACCAAGCTCAACAACAAGCTTCCTCATTACGTAGCTCCCAACCTGGACCCTCAAGCTCTTTTCACGGACGCAATGTCATTGGATTGGAACAGGTGGAAGATGATCTATCTGTTCCCTCCAGTGAACTTGTTGTTAAAGGTCCTTCACAAACTAAGGACGTTCAAGGGTCAAGTAGCTCTAGTGGCTCCCTACTGGCCAAAGAGCAGCTGGTTTCCTCTTCTGCTAGAACTGAAACTTCGCCACATCCGAATCCCCAGTCCGAAACTAACACAAGTAGTACAAACTCAGACTGTGTCAGCTTCCTCAAAAATTCAAAGTGCCCTGGCTTTGTGGACTTTATGAAATTTGCGGCTCAAAGGGATGCTAACGTTGATCCTGTCAATACCATGTTCTTGGAATCAGATAAGCGGGTCTCCACTCTTCGTCAGTACGACTCAGCAATTAAGAAACTAGCACTCTTTTTGAAAGAATCTGAGCCTACAGTAATGACCATAAATTTAGCAATCTCCTTTTTAGATCACTGTTTGAGAAGGTTTAGCCGCTAGTACTGTTACTACAGTCAAGTCGGCTTTACGAAAAGTGTTCTTGTATGGTTTCAAAATTGACCTCACAGACCCTTACTTTTCTTCCATCCCTAAAGCCTGTGCACGTCTGAGGCCAGTAATCCATCCACATACGGTTTCCTGGTTTTAAATGACGTGTTGAAGTTAGCCTCAGGTATCGATAATCAGTCTTGCCCCTACCTTTCCTTATTGAGGAAAATGTTCTTAGTTAGCCTAGCTTTCAGAGCTGTCTGCACTCTCTAGGGAGTCCAACCACGTCGACTTCCTTCCATCAGGGGAGGTTTTGCTGATTCCTCACCCTACCTTCCTGGCCAAAAATGAAGATCCATAGCATAGGTGGTTGCCTTGGAAAATTCTCCCCTGCCTCAAGACCTGTCCCTGTGCCCAGTTCATACTTTGAGGGCTTATTTAGACAGGTCCTCTCACATCTCTTCTGGGCCTCTTTTATCAGGAAGGAGGGGTAATCTCTCTATGTCTGCTATTAGACAACAGATCCTTTACTTTATCAAGCAGGCTAACCCTGACTCAGTCCCAACAGTTCATGATATTAGAGCTGTGGCCACCTCCATTAATTATTTTCATTACATGAATTTCACGGATCTTACCAGGTACAGTACACTGGTTGGAAGTCACCCTTGGTTTTCAAACGTCACTATTTGAAATCCTTAGAAGCTCTTAAATTCTCAGCAGTCGCGGCAGGGAACGTTGTTCCTCCCTCTGGTTTCCTTTCTGATTCCTAGTCATTTCCTCCTCCACTGCCTCAGTTATCCCCTTACGGTCATTTCAGTCAGGCTTGCCTTGACTTCTCACCTGGCTGTGTTATCTATATGTTTGTCTAAATGACACATTTAAGTTATAAGGTTTTCAATATTTTATAGTTATTTTGTTTATGTATATTTTTTCATATTGTCATGTTAATTTTAAGCTAACATCAGTTTCATTTGTACATTATTGTTGTTGTTACTAGTGATTAAAAATTTCTTTTGGACCTTCGGTCTTCTGTTCCCCTTAAATTATTATCTCTTTAGTTTAAGAATGATATTTATTTCTCTGTTAATTTTTCACCGGCTGACACGGGACCCGATCCAGAAAAGGGATTTTGACGAAGGAAAATCTATTTCTGGAGAGGGACCGTGTCACCTGGTGACCCACCTCCATCATGTGTCATGTCCCTCCCATAGTAAACATCATTCTGGTGGGGTGATGCTTTCATGGAATGCGGCTAGCGGTGTTTTGTGTGCTGTCCATGCGAGTGGTGCATGGGTTTGTAACGGCACCTCCCTGTGGGACTTTTGACTTTGGGATCTCTATAGGATAAGGTTCCGTGTTTTTGTAGTTCACCCTTTTCCATACACGACTCCATCTATGGAGCTCGCTCTGGGGGTAGTAACTCCAGCATTTCATTTAGCTTTCTCTGGTATCTAGCAACGGAATTACCTAGAAATAAGTGCTGAATGGACTTTTTCACCGGGTGACACGGTCCCCTCTCCAGAAATAGATTTTTCCTTCGTCAAAATCCCTTTTATTTTCCTTAAAAATTTAGATTTTGACATTTAACTTTTTATGTTTACAAGCTTTTATGACCAATTCTCTGCTACTATTTCACTCGGCGACACAGGTCGATCCCAGAAAAGGGATTTTGACAAAGGAAAAATCTATTTCTGGGTGAAGACCTGTGTCGCCCAGTGAACCCTTCCTCTTTTTCCCACCTAGGCTGGCCAAAGCTTGGGTGCTATTTCGGGATGAAGGTTCTTGGTAGAAGTAGTAGTAGCGAGCGGAGAAGGACCGCTGTAACGGCACCCCTTAGGTAGAGGGGTTTTGAGAGAGGAGAGGTCTATTTGGGTTAAGCATCTGTGGTAGTGGCTTCCACTCGCTCCTAGATGACATACCGACATCCTATAAGGATGATCGCTCCAGAGGTAGTAACTCTGGCATCCTATTAGCTATATGGCTTTTTTCTCTGGTATATCTAGCAAATATTTATACCTAGAAATGTGTGCTATATGGGACATTTCACTGGGCGACACAGGTCTTCACCCAGAAATAGATTTTTCCTTTGTCAAAATCCCTTTTTTCAATGGGTGTACTTGTAGATGTGGGGTCCCGGAGATACCTAGTGTTGTGGAAGTTAAGGGGATACAGAAAGTAAATACAGTGGAGCCCCGGATTAGCAGGGGATGTGTACCACAACCCCCCACAAATAGCTAAAATCCACGAATACTTAAAACTCAATCTAACAATGCTTAGAATTGCCTATTTTGATAATTCAAACACAAAAAAAAACCCTCTAAAAATGCTTATACCAGAGTATTTTAATATTTTGATCACAAAAAGTGCATTTAGTCGTAAAAATGATATGAAAATACAATAATCAGTGAATATTTCTTGGTTAAAAACACCGCAAATAGGCGAATTTTCTGTGAATAATGTGTATGCATGTTCCATAGAGAAATCAGTGAATCGGTTAGTCCGCGAATTGTAAGCCTGCGAATCCGGGGGTTTAATGTGTTCTTATGTGTAGGCCAGAAGCTAATGGGTTGTGTGAACGAGCCAACAGGAAAGTGCTCGAGGCTCTTAAGAGTTACGGTGGGTGGTAATGATAAGAATTGGGATAGGTATACAGATGTGGTTAGACGTAGCATAAATACAATGGTTAGTGATACAACTGGTGTCTTGCCTGTTGAGGCATTAGTTGGTTATCCAGTTTGGGGTGCATTTGATTTGTTGTTGATACCTTCACGTTGCGACAATACAGTTAAATCATTAACTGCCACAGCTAAAGAGAGACATGCACATCTTAGTAGTTATTTGGAGTTAAAGACTCATGAAATAGTCGCGCAAAGTAATGTAAAATTGGATGGCATGAAATAGTTGCGCAAAGTAATGCAAAATTGGATGGCGTAAGAGTTGCAGTTGGTGATAAGGTATTTTTGAAATTAATGTCAGAAATTACTTGAATTCTAAGCTGGGTCCAAAATTTGATTGGCTGTTTCAGGTTACAAAAGAGGAAAGGGGAAATAGGTTCATAATTTTGAATGAAGACACAGGGGTAACGAGGTTAACACACATTTCAAAGATTAAAAGAACAGTTTAATGTTTGTTTTGGGTTTTTTGGGGGATAATGAGTTGAAATGTGAGGTGGTTTGGTCATAGTTTTGTAATCTTTAATTTTTTTGGGGGGGTCGAGCATTTGCTTATGGTTTTTTTTCCTCTGTTTATAGATGCAGAGATTTTGCTTGCTCTTCACCTAGGTGGCAGCTATGGATGCAGGAGGAAAGGTGTAGTTGGGACTAGGTGTGCTTATTGAAGAGGACTATGAAGTGTGGTTGGCATCTGACAAAGTTTTGATGAGTGTGGGATTTGAGGATCTGGCAACAGCCAGGTTGGAATTGGAAAGTTCTCGGGATAGTATTGAAACGCTAATGAGGACACTGGCTGAGGCAAATATTAAACATAATTTGTCCAACCCTTTGGGACATTTATCATCAGAAATTAAGGTTATAGCGGACAATATGCAGGGTAAAATTACGAAGACGTTAACATGGGTTCAGATACGAAGCCAAATAGTACACCGCTGTTGGGAACTCAACCTAGGAGGCGTAAACAGGCAGCGGTCGCTTTGGTGAGAGCAGCAGTGGCTGTAGCAGTGATTGGTGGGGTAGCAATTACGAGTTTAATAAAGGTAGGGATATTGGAGGCTAAGTTGGCTGACCAGGGGAGAGTTTTGGCAAAACCACATGCTAGTAACATGGAATTACGGGGGGCGTTTCATGATTTAGGGAAGATTTACAATGTTTTGCAATTTACTGTTCAAGGGATTAAAGGTGACATACATGTGACAATTGCTTTCTTTACAGTACACACTACACTTTAAAATGCTGAGGAAAAAAAAACAGATTCATTGTTGGATGACATTAAATCTCAGGTGCAGAAGGTAATGATTGATTGATTATGAAATTTAGGTCTTTAAGACCAAGCGCTGGAACCCATCAGGATTATTCAGTGTCATAACGAAGGTGAAACATATAAATGAATGATATGATTGATAATGAATAGGTAAATGATGACATACTAGTAAAATTCAGTGTTAAAATATGAACGTAAAAAATGAATAATGATATTAGATAAAACCAACAAAAAATGAGTATTTATTAAACTTTTATATTCAAAATATATACTGTACTTAGCATACAAAATAAATATGGCTAAAATCTTTATTAAATATACCTGTACTGAAATCATATCTCATTAAAATAACCAGATTCTTTCAGATAACCCATAAGGTTATCTACCTCAACGTCATCATTTAAAATTTCTAATATAGTCTTCCCAGTTAGTAAGTACTTTGCCCTAAGGCGATTAAATTTAGGACAGCATACCAGCATGTGGTCAATGGATAGCTGATCACCACAAGCACAAACTGGGGCACTGGCTCCCTCTAAAATATAGCTATGAGTGAAGTGGGTATGGCCAGTCCTAAGCCGTGTTAGGATGATCTCAAATCTTCTGTTACGATTAAAACCCGAACTCCATAAATTGATACTTTTTCTAATGTTTCTGTACTTCCTATTTGTGGATAAAATGGGGGAAGTCCATATCTGCTGCCATTTTGTACGAATGTATCGTCTGATAACTGACGCATATCCAAATGTGGCACCTTATTAGTTAAGAAATCACATCTTGCAACATCCTTTGCTTTACTATCAGCCAATTTGTTCCCTTCTAGACTAGTGTGCCCAGGAATCTAACAAAACTTTACCGATTTGTGGTGAACAGAAAGATAAAAAAGCCATTCCTAGCCTTTTGAATTAAGGGATGGGTAGGGTTAAACTTCCTTAGGGCTTCAAAAACACTCCTTGAGTCACTATATATTAATGTGTATTTAAATTTCTTATCAAATGCAAGATTTAAAGCATCAACTATAGCTGTTGTTTCAGCAGTGAATATGGATGAGGAGTCTGATAACATTTTTATGTATGATTCCCCCTCACACACTACTGCACATCCTACTCCATCTTCTGATTTTGATCTGTCAGTATAGATTTTCCTGTCATTCATATGCTTCTCATCATGCTCCAAAAACTTGTTTCTGACCTTTTTCCAGACAATCTTTCTTCTTTGTCTCTTTAATGCAGACATCTATTGCTGGAATAAACCATGGAGGGATAGCAGGACGTTTAACTTGTAGGACCTTCTGCATTTTTATGCTTTCATCCTCCAGTTCACCCAGTTACACTGTTTAAGATCTCAAAAGGATTCTCCTTTGAGCTTTTCAGCCGCATGGTGTGTTTCAACCTAACTCATGCCTCCATAAGTCCAGTAGTAGCTGATGGGAGTCTACATAAATACTTTCAGTGTGTGGAGTTCTAAAAGCTGCAGTACAGATCCTTAGCCCCATATTATGCACAGCGCCCAATTCCTTAACTTTTGTCTTTGAAGCAGATGGGTATATTTGGCAGCCATAGTCTAACTTTGATAAACATACTGCATTATAAAGCCCTAGCAACGATTTCTTATCAGCACCCCAATTAAAATGAGATACTACTTTTAATATATTTAGTGATCTCTTCACTTTCACTTTTATCTGGTCAATATGAGTATTCCAAGTGAGCTTTTCATCCAAGACCATTCCTAAAAATTTTACTTCGGTAGAGTAAGGTAAAATAATTCCATTTATGGTAAGAGTTGGAATGGTTTCCTTAGTTCGGTGTCTGCAGAACCGAACAAAGACAGTTTTAGATTTGGAAAATCAAAATCCTTGCTCATTAGCCCACTTGCTTACTTTATCGATGGCTCTTTGCATGAACCTGCTAGTAGATACTGCATCATATCCTGTGTAGTACAGAGCCAAATCATCATTTACAAATAAAGAGCCTTTTACTGGTGATGATATCATTTCAAATACTCCATTAATGGCAATGGCAAAGAGGGTGATACTAAGGACACTGCCCTGAGGAACTCCCTTTTCATGTCAGAAAGGTCGTGATACATGATTCCCAACTCTTACCTTTATAAATCTTCCTAATAAAAACTAATTTATAAATCTGATAATTCTTCCGTTAATGCCCATCTTACACTACTTTTTTTATAATACCAAACCACCAGTAGTGTCATATGCCTTTTCCAAATCAAAGAAAACGCCTGTTGTTTGGCTCTGTTTAACAAAACCTTGTTGTACTTGGTTTGAGAGCCTGAGCAAGGGATCAAAAGTAGATCTGGTTTTCCTAAAGCCAAACTGGAATGGAGAAAGCAATTTATTTGTTTCTAAGTGCCATACAAGTTTGGTGTTAATCATCTTTTCCATCAGCTTACAAACACAACTGGTAAGAGCTATTGGTCTGCAGCTGCTGGGTAAAAATGGATCCTTGTTTGGTTTCTTCATACGGAGGATTAATGATAATTTCCAGCTCTTAGGAATAATACCAGTTTCCCAGATTTCATTTATTATATCTAAAAGAAATTTCTTTGACTTTTCTGGGAGATGTTTCAGCATTTCATAAAGTATTTTATCTTCACCAGGGGCTGATGGTTTGGTATTCTGCAAGGCATTTTTGAGTTTCTGCAGTGTAAATTTTGCATTATATGGTTCAAAATTATTTTCACTTAAATCAAGAGAAATCTGGGCATTTCTAATGTCTTGGAATTCTAGAGAATAGTTCTCATTACTCGATATTCTCGAGAAATGTTCTCCTAATTTTTCTGCAACCATCTCTGGTTGGGTGTTTAGGTCACCATTTACCTTAAGGGTAGGCAGAAGTTCAGAGGCAAACTTGCCACTTAGTTTTTTAATTTTCTTCCAGATCATTTTGGATGGTGTTTTTTAGCTAATGTCATTAATAGAGTACATCCATGACTCTTTGCTTTTTTAAAATATTTATTTTGCTTGGCCACAGCACACTGGTAAATAACTTTGGCTTGGACAGTTCTGCTCCTCTTATACTTTTTGTAGCACTTTCTAGTGATCTTTCTCATACTACTGCAGGTTGTGTTCCACCAAGGAACTACTGGTCTAGAGGGCTTCCCTTTTGTTGTTGGAATAGAGGCAATTGCACTGTTGATGGTGGTG
This sequence comes from Macrobrachium rosenbergii, assembly GCF_040412425.1. Classification (NCBI taxonomy): domain Eukaryota; kingdom Metazoa; phylum Arthropoda; class Malacostraca; order Decapoda; family Palaemonidae; genus Macrobrachium; species Macrobrachium rosenbergii. The sequence goes on from NC_089755.1 coordinate 19,655,061, forward strand.
TTGTGGTGGAATTTAAAAAAACAAAAACAATACACAACACAGATACACAGAACATATAACCACATACAATACTCACTCTGATCCTCGGTTGCTGGGAGATGGATGAAGGTGTCCACAGTCGCCAACACAGTAAACAAAATTACACAAACAAAACCGAAAAACAGACTTTCAACCAAAAAAAAACGAGCAAAAAGAAAGAGACACATGCGCAGACAACAATGACATCCAACAGAAAACACACGACTTACGAAACATACAATAATCCACCATCAATGTCCGCCTTGCACAGAACTCAGCTCAAGACTCACTCAAAACCAAAAAAAAACTCCCTCGACATTTGCACAGACAGACAGCACCGTAAAACAAACTCGAACTAAAGACCCTCATCCCTTTCCAACAACCAAAACACTCATTAACGACAACTACACTCGCTCTCTCTCTCTCTCTCTCTCAAAACTTACGTTACTTTACAAAACTATCTTGAACTGGGAGATGCTACACAAAAACTCATTCATCCCTCCACAATTCTCCCCCTTTAGCATTTTCCAACCAACACTTTTCACACTACATTCAAATTGCCTTACGCAACACCCACGGATGCTCACTAGCAGGTCCTTTAGAACTCGTTCGCGGGCACGCAATCATTCTCTCAGACTCGCTTTCTCTTCCAGCAACATTCAGATTTACATTTTCTCCTCCATTCTCTCTCAGATTCATGCTATCTTCTTCACTATTACCACTCTCAATTTCATCCACAATCTCATCTATACCCTCTAACTCGTTCCCAAATACCTCCCCCAATTCTTCAATTAACCCATCCCATTCGCTCATTGACCTTTCCAATTCTTGCAACGATTCATTCATGCTTTCAATCACTCGTCTATCACTGCTACGCTCTCTTACTCTTACACTTTCGCTCACCTCCAACCGTTCACTCACCCCTACTTGTTCAGTCAACTCAGTTATATCAAACCCGCATATGCTATACGTTCTATTCATACCATCCCATTCATCCGTATTACACGCTTTATCACTCATTTTCACTTTGGCACACACAACTTACGATCATTCCTTTCACTTATGTTCTTCCCTTTCTTACGTTTTCTACCATACTCTATCAAAACAAATTGCTGATCCTCCATACACAAGCTCTCATGCATACTTGGTTCACCCACATTTGATTTCAACCATTTATACACCCCATTCTCTCTCACATATTCTGGTACATCCTTCCATCTACGCAATTGGTTATGATGCGCTCGTATTTCTCTCACACTACCATCTACACATACTTCCCCTACAACATAACTAAGCCCACTGGGACCAACTTCCAACACTTCATATGGACCCTCAAATTTTTCACACACTTTATTTACATTCAACCGCCCTTTCTCGATTACTTCTTTCAACACTTTCTCGCCCACCTTGTAACTTTTGAACCTCTCATGTGCCTTCTTCCATACCTCCCTATCACTCTCAGATATACCCAATCTCGGTCTCACTAACTTTTCAAAATTTAATACATATTTACACGGAGACATACCAATACCCTTATGCACGGTGGCGTTGTGTACCCACAACGCTCGCCCAACATTTACATCCCAATCATTATCACATTCACTCATCATACATAATATCTCTGTCAACGTTCTCACCGTTCGTTCCGCCAATCCATTCGCACTATGCTCTATGCCCCAATCACGCAACATTTGCTCAAACTCCCATCCAACAAATTCAGGCCCATTGTCACTCAACATTCGCGTTGGCTTGCACACACACATTGGCAACATCACTTGACCCACCATTCTCGCTACAGACTCACTCTTTTTGTTCCGAATCACTACTGCATATGCAAACTTACTCAAATGATCTACCATTACAACCATTCCCACATGTCCTCTAGCAGTCACAGGCAACGACACACAATCAATCACAACCATCTCAAATAACTCTTTCATCTGCAATCGCAACACAGGTGGATTCGCATGCACACTTTGATACTTACCCTTCTGACAGTCCGCACACGTAATCGCTACATCCGCACAAATTTTATTCAATCCAGGCACATACAATCTCTCTCTCATGCATTTCCATAATTTATTTTTCCCCAGATGCCCAAACCTATCATGCACTAATAAACACATACCCACGGCTGCATCTTCCGAAAACACTGGCACATACACTTCCCCATCCCATATTCCTTCCTGATGCAAAAATAAACTATACCTTTACATACAACAAATCTCTTAGCACTTAAACTTATAGAATTCTAACTCAGACGGCCAATTTCCTACTCTTACACCCTCTAACACACACTCTCTTAACATACTTATTCTCATGCACTGATTTTGCATCTGCTTAATTTCCTCTTCACTCAACAAATCATTTTCACTCCTTGCAATATCTACCATACCTACAAAACTAGTTTTAGACACATCCCCTCCTTTAACCTTCGTTATTTCCCTGCCGCCCTTTCCTAAAATTCCCCTCCCGACATCCACACTTATATCATGCATTCTCATAAAATCAATTCCTAATAAAAAACATGTTGGCATATCATTCTCATCCATGACTACAAAATTATGTATTATTTCAAATCTCCCTAACTGAATTTTTAATTGTACCTCCTCCCATACTAACACACTCCCTTGTCCCAAACCATGTATCCTTACACTCGTTGATTTTCTTTTTATATCCCAATCGCACCTTTCCAATTCACTAACTACTGTACTACTCACTAACGACACTTGTGCTCCCGTATCTACCAAACTACAATATTCACTCTGATTCACTACTACATTCGTTACTAATTTACCTTTCACTTCATGCATACACGCTCTCACGGCTACATTCACCTTCTTAGCTTCCTCACAACCATCCTCATTGCATTCATCTTCAACGATATTCTCAACCGTACCCCTTATTCCCTCATTTTCCTCACAATCACCTTTCTTAACCAGCCAGCTACAATTATCCTTTCCACATTGAACATTTAAAATTACATTTGTACCATTTTCATTCACCCCTCCTTTATACTCCACCGGCCTATTCCATCCAAAGAACAATCATACTGTAATTTTAAATATTTCAGCCACTACCAACAACACTTTCACTAACTTTTCCTCCTCATCTAATTCCCTTCCTTCCTCGCGCACTCCTCCTTCCGGCATTTCACTCATCACCTTTTCACGTAACTCATTCATGCTTGCAGGTACTCCGTCAATCAACCCATTTGTTTCCAAATTACTCAACCCCCCAAACAGACATTCCCACACTTGATTCTCCCCTACATACTGTTGCTTTACCACAAATCCTACAGGTACTTGGTCCGGGTCCCAGTCGCTCCTAACCCTATCATCTCGTTCAGTCCACATACACGACATAGCATCTGCAACAACATTCTGTCTACCTTGTACATACTCTACCTTAAAACTAAACTCATTCAAATCCTCTATCGTCATCGCAATTCTAGCATTCGCACTCTCCTTTTTAACCATATATACTAGCGGTCGATGGTCCGTCCGTATTACAAAATCCACCCCATACAAAAATACTTTCAACGCTTTCACACAAAACCTTATAGCAGCCAATTCCTTTTCAATCACCGAATATTTCAACTCTGCCCTTCCAAACGCCTTGCTCACATACGCAATTACTCTCAACTGTTCTTCCCCATTCGCCTTCGGCATTTGTACCAGGCATCCTCCCATACTATATTTACTTGCATCCGTATACAGTTCTAGTTTACTCGCATTCTCACTATAGTCCGGGAAAGCCAACGTCACGTCTCTTGCAGCCTCCTCTTTTAATCTCTCGAACGCTTGATCATTTGCTCATCCCATTTCAATCTTGCACAATTTCTCTTCCCGTCCATTCAGTAAGTGGTTTCCCGATCCCTGAACAATCTTTTATAAACTTCCTTCCAAACTCAATTAAACCTAAAAATCCTTTCAACTCACGCATGCACGTCCGGGGACGTGGAAATTCCCTTACCTTGTTCACGAACTTATCACTCTTCCTTACACCTCTTCCACTCACCATATGCCCTAGGAATTCCACCTCCCCATCCAACCAAGCACACTTTCCAAGTTTTACTTTTATTCCTACTTCTTCCAATCTTTCTAACATTCATTCAAGCAGTTCCATATTCTCTTCTACAGTCTCACTCGCAATCAAAATATCATCTATAAAAACAGTTACCTTCTTGCGATCAAACCCATCCAAAACCACATTCATTGCCCTTTGGAAGGCAGCAGGCGCGTGCCAGTCTGAAACTTAATCTCCGGAACTGGTAGTGGCAGGAACTACTAGAAAAGGCCATAATATGCCTGCTCCCTCCTCCAGAGGCATCTGGTAATAGCCCTTACCAGATCTAATTTTGTAAACACTTTCATTCCATTCATCTTGTACACACAATCAGACACCACATTCATCGGGAATCGCTCTTTCACAGTTACTTCATTCACCTTCCGATAATCCATGCACATTCGCAGACTTCCATCTGGCTTACGTACCGGTACAATGGGGCTATTCCAGGCGCTCGTACTCATTTCAATCACTCCCACCCTCTCAAGCTCCTCACACTGCTCCTCTATCTCACGATTGATAGACGGAGAAAAATGTCGGGGACGCTGATATATGGGGGTGTCGTCTTCCAGAACTATTTTAAATTCTGGAAGCTTTGATCCCCCAAAATCCTCGTCTCCACGACTCAACGCCCCCTGCCTATCCCACAACATTCTCTTCAATCGTTCTCTTACGTTATCACTTACATTTTCATCTACCTTTACTCTTTCTTTCAACTCCTCATACGTCCAATCATTAACTCCTTTCAAATCACCTGTCATCACCTGCCGTACCTTCACGTACCTCTCATCATCCACATTCACCAATGTACGTAATATTCCCACGCAATCTCCCTCGCATATTCCTCGGACTCGCTTCTTCCTGACACTCGGCAATGACGTTATATATACCCTCGGATCTCCCATGTTCAAAACCCCATCATATACACACACATTTGCCCTGACTAATTTATTTACGTCTATACCCTCAACTACATACTCACAACTATCATTGTTGGCTATCCCGAGGCTATCCGGCCATGCCACTTTCACACTCACAACTTCTCCAATCTCATGTGGCACTTTTACCCTCTCTGTCGCAATTACAGGCACTCTCTTCCACAATTTTTGTTCAACCCTACCATCCTTCCCCAAATACAAATCCCCAAGCACATCCCCTTTCATACGTAATTCAATTACATTCATACTAGGACGGACCACCATCCTGCATTTTTTCAAAAACTCACATCCCAATAAAATATCGTATTTATCATTCGTACTCTCAATCACACAAAAATCACTTTCATCCATCATTACACCCCCAATTTCTAACTGTTCACACACTCTTCCAACCACTGCTACCCCTAAATTTCCAATCCCTCTTACTTCCCCCTGACAATTCCTAATTTCACACGTATTCCTCAATTTCTCACATCCATTCTTAAATATGACATTCATACTACACCCGGTATCTACTAACGCAATCAATCTTACTCCCTTACAACACACTTGCACACTCATGCACTTGTCAGTCTTTCCAGCAAAGCCCCCCCTCATGCAACAACCCCTCACGTACATGCATCACACGCACCGCTTGCATCCTAGAGGATCCACCCATTTGAACCCCCTTCACACTCAGTTTCCCGAATTCGCTGTCATAGTCACCCTCTTTCGTCTACATACACTTGATACATGCCCTTCCATTCCACATTCAACACACTTCGCTCTCGGTTCTGAACACATTCTTGCATAATGCCCATTCTTACCACAGTTGCCACATATTACATTCACTCGGGTACCCCTACAACCATTAACAATATGACCCACCTGTCCGCACCTGTAGCATTTAACCACCCTATCTTTCGTACACTCACTTACCAAATGTCCCGATTGCCCACACCCGAAACACGCTCCTAGAGCCCACCTACACTCATTCTTTGTATGTCCTTCCTTTCCACATCTAAAACACTTCGCTAGACTTCCACTCATCGACCTTCCCCTTTGTACACTACTATCCCTAACCCGTCCAACCCGTTGTTCCCTTACAAACCCACCATTCATCCTCACTGGCACCTCCACATTACTTGCTCTTACACTCCTATCTATTACACTATCGGCCATTCTCATTGGGCCCCTCAACACTGCAACCCTAAAGCTTCCAAACTCTGGCACTCTCTCATCTACCCCAGCCCTTACACTCACACTTCTGCTCTCTTTTATAACCCTGTCAAGCTCATAATCTTCTACAATTTCCAAAATTTCTCCCCAAGTCAACCTTTCACTCGTCCATCTTTTCTTCTCCTTCCGCTTCAAGTTCACAAATTCTCTAACTCCATCTGGCACTGTCCCTAACAACTTCCGTATTAACTCCTCACATTCATCTATCCCATCATCCCCAAACTTCTTCCTTGCCAACGTCTCCAGCCTACAAGCATACAGTGACAAGGTTTCCCCAGCTTTCATTCTTGCCTCATCAAATTCATTCTTCCTCTTATACTTAACACTCGCTTTCATACGCCTCGCTTGCTCAACTAGTCTAGCTTTCACCTTGTCATACTCAACATCTCCCACACTCATAATAACCCTATACATATCAAGCAAAAACCCAGTCAAACATTCTCCTAATTCTCGTGCCCACACTCTCTTACTCTCCCCATACTTATCCTGACAAAACCTTTCATACTCCCTAAAGAAATCATGCACATCCCTCCTTCCATACTCATCATACCTTTCACACCGGGGTACCTCCCTCACATACATAGCCTTTCTCACTTCTTTCTCACTTCCAGTCTCACTTTCGCTACTTTCACTCTGTCCTTTCATACCCTCTTCCGAATACAAAGAGTCCACTTCCGCACTTACATTCATCTTACTCATTACACTCTTCTTCTTCCTCTTTTTATCCACTTTTATCCATTCACCTCCATCCACCTCACTATCACTACTATCTTCACCCTCTCCCTTCTTTCCTGCCTTTCCCACTTCCTTGCCCTTCTTACCAGTTTCCTTTCCTTTTCCCTTCTTCCCTTTTTCTTCCCCTGACTTATCCTTACTTTCCCTCTGTTCCTTCCCTTGCTTTTCATTCCCCTTTTCCTTACCCTGCCTCTCATTCTCTCGTTTCTTACTTCCTATTCCCACATCACTTTCATCACTCACGCTTCCATTCACTTCTTCCTCCTTTTCTTTCTCTCTTGCCCCTTCACGTGTTCCAGAGGACCTGCCTCCAACAGTCCCTTCTCCAAAAACACCCTTGAACATACCTTTCACCATTTCTTCCACACTTTTCATCGTTCCCTCCAACTTTTTATCCACCCTCTCTTCCATTCTCTCTTCTGACTCTTTCATCTCCCCTTTCATTTCTTTTGCACTCCTTAGCATTCCCCTCATCTCCTCCAACTGACTCCTCAACTCCTCATTCTCACCCCTCAGCCTCCCATTCTCCTCTCTTGCCAGCAGCAACTCCTCTCTCAACCTCACCAGTTCCTCTTCCATCCTTTCCTCCAGTCACACTACCAGCCACCAATCTTAATTGCAGCTGCAACATCAGCTGCCCCACGTTGGGCGCCAAATATAATGTGGCGGAATTTAAAAAAACACAAAAACAATACACAACACAGATACACAGAACATATAACCACATACAATACTCACTATGATCCTCGGTTGCTGGGAGATGGATGAAGGTGTCCACGGTCGCCAACACAGTAGACAAAATTACACAAACAAAACCGAAAAACAGACTTTCAACCAAAAAAAAACGAGCAAAAAGAAAGAGACACATGCACAGACAATAATGACATCCAACAGAAAACACACGACTCACGAAACATACAATAATCCACCATCAATGTCTGCCTTGCACAGAACTCAGCTCAAGACTCACTCAAAACCGAAAAAAAAAACTCCCTCGACATTTGCACAGACAGACACTCTCTCTCTCTCTCTCTCTCTCTCTCTCTCTCTCTCTCTCTCTCTCTCTCTCTCAGAACGTTGGGAAATGCTACACAAAAACTCATTCATCCCTCCACAGTGTCTTTAAAATAATTATGTCTAAGAGATGGGTGGAAATGATTTTACATTTTTGTCCATGAGAACAGACTCACTAAATTTCTTCCAATCTACTTCATCTACCTTCCATTTGGGAGGTGACTCAGATGGCTGATTCTTAACTGATTTTATATGAATTGGGAAGTGGTCACTCCCATTTGGATATTCGTTTACTCTTCTTTTTTCCCACCGTTATCACTACGTTCAGGGGTCGGTTGCCTGATGCACATTCTCCACCGCCTTCTATCAAAGGCATCATCCTCCACCAAACCTCTTCTCTCCATATCTTCCTTCACTCTATCTCGCCATCTAATTCTCTGTCTCCCTCTCGATCTTCTTCCTCTAACAGATTCTTCCCAAGCCCTCTTCACTCCCTCCTCATCATCCATCCTTAACACATGCCCATACCATCTCAATTGTGACTCTCTTATCACCTCTGTTATCTTTGCTAAGCCTGCTCTTCTTCTTATTTCATCCTTTTTCCAATCTCTCAAGCAGCGATATTCCCATAATCCATCTCAGCATTCTCATCTCTGTTCTTTCAAGCTTTACTTCCTCTCTTCTTCTTAGAGCCCATGTTTCTGATCCATACATTAACACTGGTCTTATCACTGTGCTTTAGATCTTGACTTTTAGCTTGATAGGCATTTTCTTATCACATACAACTCTAGCTACATTTCTCCACTTCCCCCATGCCCCTTTTATCCTACTGTCCACTTCAGCCTCACATCCTCCCTCTTGGCTTAAAGTTGATCCTAAGTATTTAAACTTTTCCACCTGTTTTATAATTGAGCCTCTTCTTTCTTGTATTACTATTCTGTCTCTATCTTCCCTACTGCTCACTAAAACCTCTGTTTTGTTCACATTCACCCTTAAGCCACCCCTCTCTAAAGACTCCTGCCACTCTCCAAACCTTCTCTGTAGGTCCTCCTCATCTTCAGCAGTAATCACCAGATCATCAGCGTACAACTCCCACAGCACTTCATTCCTGATCTCTTCACTTAACACATCCATGACCAGTACAAACAAAAATGGGCTTAATGCTGACCCCTGGTGTAATCCAACACTAACTTCAAAGTTTTCTTTTCTCCCAACTGCTGTTATTACTTTTGTGCCCGTTCTCTGATATATCAACTCGACCAGACTAACCAACTTTTCTGGGATTTTCCTCTTCCTCAAACACCAAAACATCACTTCTCTTGGGATTCTATAGTATGCTTTCTCCAGGTCTATAAATGCACAATAAAGCTCCTGGTTTCCCTTTAGTCTCTTTTCCTGTATCTGTCTTACTATGAAGATGGCATCCACCATCCCTCTTCCTCTCATGAATCCATACTGCTGTTTCCCAATCTTTATAATTTCTCTTAATCTCTCATCCAGTATCCTCTCTTAAACTTTCAATCCATGCTCTGTTAGTTTAATTCCTATTCATTTACTGACCATTCATAATCAATGTGAACACTAGAGGAGCAAAAGCTCAGATCAATACCCAAATAAGTATTTGAGTAGATGTTATGGTAAGTCATGGCTCCATTATTGAGTATAGTGACATTATGACCACCCATAACACCCTCCAACATCCTACCCTCGGCATCTGTCGTGTTCCCACCCCACATGGGGTTGCAAGCATTAAAATCACCAAGGAGGAGGAAAGGAGTAGGAAGCTGATTGATCAGTAAATTAATATCATTACAAGTGAAAAACAAATCAGGAGTAAGATAGATGGAGCAAACTGTAATTTGCTTGTTTAAAATGAAAGTTACTGCTAAAGCTTCGAGATGAGTATTTAATTGATAGCAAGGAGTGTTGCAACGACTTATGCGCAATAACTGCTGCACCTCCCTCAGCTCTATCTCCAACTGGTGGTGGAGAATTAAATATGCTGTAATTTAACCCAGGATTATGTTGTGTGCTTCCAAGCTTAGTTTCCTGGAGACACACAATACCTGGGCTATGGTCATGGAGCAGTACCTTCAGCTCTTCACTTCAAGCCCTAAGACCTCTACAGTTCCAATGTAGTACTGATGTGAAAACTATTTTTTGGGTTTGGTGGAAAGCCCTTTGGATGGACCCTTCTCATTTACTCTCTTTTGTTTATGAGTATTATCACGAGATGATTTGGAAAGGACTGGTCTTGACAGGTTTGGTTTATTATCTGTAGATTTACTGGTGTCATTTTGTTTACCTTTCTTGTCAATTTGTTTAAATTCAGGCTGGGGTTCTTGCATCGAGCTTAGTACTTCGTATCTATTACTTAGTGATGCACATACGTAATTACTTGTTGCTAATCCTAGGGCCCATCTGTGCAAAACCATTTGAAAAAGTTTACTCCATTTTTCATGTTACCTTGCTGATAAATAGACAGACAAGCAAACAGACAAACTGAATTAAAAACTACTTCCTCGTTACAAGTCATAACAAATAATATCATGGAGGTCGTCATAGTTCACAAATAAGAAGCAGCACACTTGTCGGACTATTATTCCATTTTTACATGCTTGCAATCTTTTTCTATGTGCACATACATTGATAACATTACTGCTCATTTCCAACCAAAAGATATATGATGCTTACCAATCTGTCAGAGGTTGGTTTGCCTTGTTCCAGTTGCTGTTTATTCCAAACCAATTCACGAATTTTTTCTTGTTCTTCAGCAGGCAGTGTGCTGAAGTCCCTTTCAGCATCAATTTTCTGCATATCTATAGGATCTTCCCCTGATAATAATCTGTCCCACCAACGTTCCTCTTTTTTCTCTAAACTGATCTGTAAAGATAATGATTTTGTACAGAAAACTATCTTTAACTCATGAAAAGCCTTACAAATTTCACCACTGAGTTTACAACTATCAGAAAAATTACTATCTGAATTTTTGTCACCATATATATCAATATGCAGTATAAATTTAAATATGGCAGTATCACTTAATTAGTACACACATACAATACAAAAACCTATGCACATGCAAACAAAATTTGTCATGTTCTCTATATTCAGACACTTGAAGTAACTCCCTTAGTTCCCTAAAACTATGAAAAGATGTTCAGTGAGAAAGAAAAGGGAAAAAATGCACAGGAATCTACAACTGTTACTCAACTAGTCAGTTCTGAGAACAATGGAATTAGATTTAGATTCATGACACGAGTATAACTTCTATTAACTAACTACATAAAAAATGTAAAGGCCCAAGTCACTTTGAATAATAACAAAAGTTTACTCATGATCTTGTGCCTGGATTCCCAGCTTAACACCATTCTCTATAAATTAGTGTTTGTTTCTTTAAAGTATCTTCTGTTTCAGTAGCTGTCCAGGCTTAATATGAGCAACTTTCTTAGTTTAACTACATCAACTATTTCCTTTTAGATATGAAAACAAGTTTTTTTTTATACCATAGTCGCTTGTTTCGTCCTCACAGAGTTACCCTTCCATGGTCTCCCAGAGCTCCACAGTGACCAAACTAATGTCAAAGAATTCTCTGATAGCTGGTCTCATGGCCAGTTATTGTGTTGTAGTGATAAACACTGTAACATTTGATGGAGTATGTAATGGACTCGAATCTTTACGGCGAGGCTATGTACCCAGGTTCTTCCATCATCAAAACCTGCTTAGAAGAAAAAGTGATTAATGTGCAAGCGCAGTCTGCCTTAGTGTCAACAACAGACCCGAGTGGAGACCAAGAAGCATTACTCTTTGTTGGTCAACACAGTTATGTTTATCATTAACAGCGCAGCACAAAAATTTAACTTTTCTCTCCAATTTCATTAACGAGGATCATGGAAACATAAAAAAACAGCAAGATAAGTGCTTAATATTAAGTTTAAGTTCAAGTTTTAGTTTTAAACTTTTGGAATTGATAATTAATTTGTGTGTGAATGCCAGAACCTGGCGTTTCTTGCCATCACATGGTCGACGCTTACTCATTGTTTATTGCTAGTTTCTAAAGCGCAAATTGTTTTAAAGAATTTATCATTCTCCGTGTTTCAACTAAAGAAATGTTCCACAACTTATCATTAATATAGAAAATCCTTTCAGACCATACAATATCTACAATAATCTAGGCAGTAAGTGAGAATAATTTAGACTAGATTAATAGTGGATGTTGTCTGTAGCCTATAACCTACAATTACATATCATTAAGTGGCCTAGCTTAGACCAAGGCCCCTACTATCAGATAAGAACAATATCTGGGCAAAATAAATTGGTAGCCTAGCTATAAGTCTACATCATATTAAAAATTTTTCCTTTTATATAAGCCTGTTCACTTAAGCGTGACCTCAATAATCCAGGACTAGGCAGCACCTTATATTAAGTGATAACTTTTCACAAAACATCCCATTATTGGAATAAATTGTTAGCCTAGACCATGTAAGCTAGGACTAGATGAAATAGTAATCTGTGCTGGATGAAATGGTAGCCTGGCTTTAAGGCTGCATACTAAGGTAATTGTGTTTTATATAACCCATACCCTAAAGTGTGAATTAAATAATCTGGATTAAGCCATACAATGATTCAAGTAAGTGACAGCCTAGCTATAAGGTTACACATTAGTGAGTTACAGTTTTATATAATAGACCAAATTGCCTGGGACTAGAAATAAACAGCAACCTGGGTTAGACAAAAATAGTAGTCTAACTATACGGTTACAAATTAGTAAGTTTCTGTTTTTATATAGCCTATACATTCAAGAGTGATCTATAATAATCTGGATTAGGCAAAACCTTATACATGTACTAGGTTAAGAAAGTACAAATATGCCTAGGATTATATATAAACAGTATCCTAGGCTCAATGAAATAACCTAGGTTTTACGACTCGGTAGCCTATCCGTAAGGCTACATAGTACAGTAAACCCCCTGTATTCTCGTTCTCACGATTCGCAGGCTCACGCATTTGCAGGTTTCTCTGTGGAACATATCTACCCATTATTCGCAGAAAATTCGCCCATTTGCGGTATTTTTCACTGAGAAATATTCACTAATTACTGTATTTTCATATAATTTTCATGAATAAATGCACTTTTTGTGATAAAACTATTAAAATACTCAGGTATAAGCAATTTTACAGGGTTTTTCTTGTGTTTATACTATCAAAATGGGCAGTTCTAAGTGTTTTTAGAGGGGTTTTAAGTATTTGCAGATTTTATCTATTTGCGGGGGTGCGGTACGCATCCCCCGCGAATACGGGGGGTTCACTGTAGTAAGGTCTTATGTATCCTATATCCTTAAAGTTGATGTAAACCTAGAACAGGCAGTAGCCTAATCAGATTAGGTAGGAACCCTTTTTAAGGGAATATTCTACTACAGTGTTAGCCTAAAAGAGCAGTGGCTGAATATCAGATGAAATGGTAGCCTCGGCCAAATAAAACAGAAAACCAGATTAAAAAGAGGGTTATTTTCTGTATAGTTTAAATCCCTTAGTTTTAAATAAGCCTAGAATAGGCAGTGGCCTAGAATAGGTTAAGCAAGAATCCTCTAAGAAATCCTCAATTATTAGCTTAACATAGATTACACTAGAAGCATTAACCTAAGCCATGTAAAACATTAGCTTGGGTTAGTTAAACAAATTTGTTCATAGCAGTTAATCTGAATAACATGACAATCAGAATTAAAATTTAACACAGCCAATGCAATAGGACTAACAGCATATAGATAATACTGTACAGCCATATACAGGTGTGAAAACTACCCTAAACCTTAGAGGGTTTAAGTTAACATAGATATTTGAGTGGCGCAGTGTAATAAGGTGCCAAGCGCCGTTTTTTTAAAAATGATAAAACGCATTTAAAGTTTGCCAACTATGAAAACGCTTATAAAAAGAAAAACCAGCCAAACGATTTCTATGAATCATACCTCATTTTAAAGGAAATTTATTCGCCTATTACATATGCAAAAATCATTATAGTATGTTTTGTCATTTAGCGGCCACAACCACAAAAGTGAGGTAATGTAAGATTGTAAAGTGTTAATGAACACAATGAAAATGTTTTCATCACGGCAATTAAAGCATGTTTTGTGAAAACAACCTAAAATATTTATCCTAATAATGCTCTAAAATTATTATTATAACATATCTGAGTAAAATTTCCATGAAAATATTATAAAACAAAACATCCTCCTACATCCACCCACGCACCTCCACTGGTTGCCGCTTGCCTCCTTTTATGACGAGTCTTATGATGTAGCAGTGAGAACTTCGCTAAGGGCGAAATTTCCCTTTGTTTTGCATGGATTTTCGAACCTTTTGCCAGTAACATAAGGGGACAAAAGTGTGTGTACAGGATAGTGCTGTACTTTAGCTGCTCGCTCACAATAAAAAAACCAGTTCGGCCGCGGTGGCGCTGCCACCTTGTTACGCGCGCCCCTCATTTAATAAAATGTATTACAACTATACACACTTGTAACCAAGTTGACCTGTACTATGGAAACTATATGAGGAACTACAGATGTGTCCCTCATTAAATTAATACTAACTAGCTTCTAATAAAAACTTGTTTTATATCACTCAAGGGCTGCCATTATGCAGGACCCTCAGCTGAAGTGTTCCACAGCAAATTGCTTGATTTGCCTTTTGCAAGTGGGTGTGGCCCATACCACCAGCCATGAGCACAGTCCTTGTAAATAACAATGAAAATTTGCTTGACCGCCAGATATGTGCAAAATCTGTAGCATGCTCCTGGCAGCAAGTTTAAAGGAGGAAACAGCTCGTTTTAAGCTGTCTCGATGGGTCCTAGAGTTCAGTAGGGGTGAGGAAGGGGGAGATTATATCTTTCTGGCAGAACTCCAGCAGCAGATATTTAACCCTTTCTCAGATCAAGATCTATGTTTGGACTAAAACCCAGTGCCATCAGTCCCTAGTACCTACCAGGTTAACCCCATGGAGGAAGTAGAGGAATCTTTACATGGGGGTGACATTCTTATTTGCCACTGAAATAGCCCAGCTGAACCCAGAAGGATCAGGGACACAAATTTCAGCTAGCCATGGGATAAACCTTCCAGAGGGAATTCTATCCCCCATGCAGCTATCAATGCTGAAGAGGATCTTTCCCCCAAAAGGGATACTAGGATCCACCTACACTGTTGGAGGGGTACAGTAACTTACCCAGGACTTCTGTCTCTTGGTTAACAGGCAGTTACAGTTCAGTTGTTGAAGTTGTCAGATTGCGCAAGTTCCCTGAAAAGGGATACACAATTTGTGGCATTTGATCAATTCCGAAAGGAAATTATGAGTAACATCAAAGATGTCCTCGCCACAGAATGTAATGCATGAAAAGGAAATTAAGGAAATTAAGTCAGTCATGTACACCCCAAAGTGTAAAAGTACAGCATCCTGTAATCTAAAAGTGAGAGTGGATACAGTACAAATGCTGCCCCAACAAGGTCTGATGTTAGAATTCCAACTGGAAGCAACAAAAGGTCAGTTCAGAATACAAAACATCAGATCAAAACATAATAGGGGCTCCAATACTCACCCCTGATGATACTGATAATCCTTGGTGCGACGCCTCAATGATAATTTGCTCTCAATGAGAGAAAAACTATGATCGAAGTTGTACATGTAGAATTTAGAGACAGGGCAGCATTCCCTAATACAGAATGGTGCCTGGTACCACCTTCACCAGCAAGAAGAAACCACTAACAGAAATGGCTCTCTTACCTGTGTCTATAGCATTAAAAGCTATAGAAGACACCCTTTACCAGGTCAACGAAAAATGGATCTCTACTTCCATTTTGAATAAGACCCAAGTTGCTCACCAAGTATCCCCAGCCTTCAGTCCCTTCACTTTCAAAATTTTTAATCATGTGAAGGCAGAGTTTCCAAATTTTGTAGTGACTAAAAAACGAAAGACAATGGCACAATTAAAACCATTTGCCATAGTCATCCCAGTTTTGGAAAATTCCACCAAGGAATGGGCAATGCTACAACTCCCTTTTGAAAAGAAAAAGCTCCCTTTAGATATAGCTACACAGCAGTTTGGGACCCCTATGAGAAGAATCTCAGAGGGGACAGCCTGGGCAGAATTTCATGCTAGGATCCACCTCATTAGTATTATAACCTCTACCACCCTGCTGGAAGTTGCCACCAAAGGCTTCCAGAAGATTCCAGAACAATTTTTGCTGTTGTGGCCAAAACCCTATAGGAAGTAGTCTATGACTTTCTAGAGTGGCCCAGAAACCAAAAACCTGAAACTTCCCTTTACCCAACCCAAAAAGGTTCGCTATGATCAAAAACCCTATAAGACTTCAGTCACCCCAAAAATTTTCTTCAAAGACAGGTAGGTGGTCAGAAGGGACAACTCCCTACAAAGGGACAACAACAACAACAGCAAGGAAATTCTTTTCACAAGGTCCAAAGACCCTCTTATTGGAGAAAAGGAAAAGCAACACCTGGAATGCCTATCACGGGCAAAGGCAAATGAAGAGGCGGATACCAATAGGAATTGTATGGTCAGGGGTCGACTTCAATGACAGCGCAGACAATGGAAGCCTTCCCCTTGGGGACAAGCATTAATTTCAAACGGGCTTGGGTGGAAACGGTCTCATCCTCCCCCTCCTTTAAAGGGGTTATTCCAAAAACCAGACCCCTCTCTGCATGATTATGTGCAGAAAGGCACTGTTAATGGGAGCCATACAGAAACATGCATACATTTGCCACCAAGCACGTCTCTTCAGTGTCCCCAAAAAGGATTTCTCTGAATGAAGAGTGATCCTCGACCTACCAAAATTGAACAAGCACATTGTTTGCCAAAAGTTTCGGATAACTATCGTTGCCCAGGTACGTTCATTCATTTGAAAAGGGACTTGGACAATTTCTATAGGGAACTGATAGGGAAAGATATGTACAGGTTCAATGTTTAGCCCTTTGGGCTATCCATTGCCCCCAAAATTTTTAACAAAATTAGCAATGTTAGTTGTTTTAGAACTCAGACAAGAAGGAATATAACTAATAGCCTACCTAGACGACTGGTTGATCTGGGGGCCCACAAGAAAAGTGTGCTTGAAAAACTAAGAGAAGTGGTCAACAGATACAGTCGAAAGGTTTTATAATAAATTGGAAAAAATCCCTCCTCACACCCAGCAGAAACTATCAGTGGCTGGGACTGTGTTGGGATACTCTTCACAGCCTGTTGTCTCTCCCCATCACACTCAAAACAAAATAAGGCAAGTCCTCAAAATGTTCCTTGCAAAGCCCAGAGTTTCCAGATGGCAATTAGAACATATCATGGGCCTGCTGTAGTTCGCATCAGTAATAGATCCAATACTCAGATTGCAACTAAAAATGTGAACAAATTCTGGCTATCCTATGCAAGAAAAAAGATATGAGACTGACCTCATCAAAAGATTAAAAAAGTTGGGGAGATACTTTGGCCTTGAACCCAGTAGGAATCTCTGACAAAACAGGTCACCTGACTCCTCTGTCTGTACGAGTGACAATACACATAGATGCCTCGTTGACAACTTGGGAGGACATTGGAAGGATTGTCAGGTGGCAGGGAGGCGGTCAGCTACTCTGAGGAATTGTCATATCATTTTTCTGGAGCTGATGGCTGTCTTTTTGTCTCAAAAAACTCAAACCTCCAGAAGAGAAACACATTTTGTTGGTTCTAGACAACATGACTGCAATATCCTGCATCAAGAGGTCAGGATTATGTTCACCTCCTCTCAAAATGATAATGCTACGCATCCTTCAGATGGCGCAAGCAAGGAAATGGTACTTGTCTGCAATTCACCTCACAGGATCTCTCAATATAATAGCAGACTCTCTACCAAGGAAAACGACAGCCTCAACAGAGTGGATGTTGAACAACCAATAGCCAACATGCTTCCACAACCAGAAGTGGATCTTTTTGCCACATACGAGAATCACATACTCCCAGTGTGTGTCTCCAAACTTGGACAGTCAAGCAACAGCAAGAGACGCCTTCCTACAAAATTGGAACAAACAGAGGACGATATACCTTTCTCCTCCATTGTCCCAGATTTCTAAGGTTTTGAGCAAGCTTCTAACCTTCAAAGGAGCAGCTTACTTAATAGCCCCAAACTGGCCAAATAGGCATTGGTTCCTATTACTCCAGCAACAGGTGAAGAGATCAATTCCACTACCGTTCGCTATTCTATCCCAGACAGTACGGGGGAGTCGTCTACGCATCCTCCTTTGTTAGCCGAGACCTTCATGAGTGGATTTTTTAAATATTGTCTACCGTGAAAATTACTGTACTCACCCAATATTCCTAGGTACCTAGTGCAAAGCCTATGAACACCATCTATCTGACAATATCAGTCCATATGGAAGATATGGTTAGATTATATCTATACTGAGAGCCCAGTTGAAATTTCTATGGAAATACTTTTAAAATTTCTTATACAGTATACCTTTCTGAACACAAACGCCTTGCTGTTACAACAATCATGGCACACAAGGCAGCATTAACAGACTCCTTGCTTTATGGATTTGGGATTGACTCTAAATATACAAATTGCCACTACCCTTCTCCGATCTTTTGCACTGCAAAGACCCGTTCCCAAAAGGCTTCCAATTACTTGGTCCCTGAACAAGATGCTTAGACTTCTATCAACCCCTCAATCCAGCAGACCCAATACAACCACAACTCACACACTGCCAAAGGCAATCTTCTTGATTGTGTTAGCTCCAGGAGCTTGTATTAGTGAACTGGGCTCTCTTAGACGGGGATGATACATCGTACAAACAGCTGACCATCAATTATCATTGCCCCCTAGTATATCATTCCTAGCCAAGAATAAGACTCCTTTAAGAAGGAAATCCCCTATTTTGATTAGAAAACTGAATTTAGCAGACACGACATTATGCCTGGTCCCAGCACTTAAGGTTTACCTAAAAGTTACGGCAAACATCCCAGGGGATCCAATTCTCCTACACCCTAGCACAAACAAACCACTCACTACAATGGCTGACAATGACTGCAGTATCTTTCATTACAAAGGCAAATCCACACTCCTTTCCTAGGTCACATGATATTAGGAAAATAAGTACGTTATTGGCCTTTTTCAGAAATGTCTCTTTCAAAGATGTCTTCAAATGTACAGGATGGTCGTCAGAACAGTATTTTTAAAAAACATTATTGCAACAAGCTTGAACAAATTCGACTGCACTGTGTATCAGTAGGTGGCATGGTTAGTCCAAGGTGTTACAGCAGAAAACCAGGGGTCTTATTGACAGTGAGTATGCTAACTATCACTAGGAGAAGGGCGACAGTGCTGCAACCAAACCCAGAAAGCTTAGGTAAGCCACTATAGAACTACATCCTAAAACATAAATTTGTGTATAGTTTCTTGTTCTTTGGTACCAAAACCTGAAGAGTATTTGGAATAAAGAATAGGGTTTGAAATTTGTGGCTTGATCTCAAACCAGAAATGTTTTTTCTCTGGGGTGTTGGGATTAAAAATTGAGAGCTTTGTGAGAGAGGTGCGAAATAATGAGCGGGAAGACAAGTACTGCTAGTTTACTGATGAAGCGAGCCGCTTATAAAGCAGGATGCAGACGTCTGCGTACTTCGCAGAGACCGCCGGTACAAAGATTTACAGGTGACCTGAGGTCAAACTAATTCTTTACAAAAACAGGACAGGTTCATACAGAAAACATACTGATCAATAATGTCTGACAAATAACATAAATAATTTGTTACTTGTACATAAAGCATGATTATTTAGAAAGACAATAAATATATTGAGCCGCCTAACGGCAGAGTGTCTCAAGCGCCAAAAACTAAAATTGGAGAAAAACGCAGTCAAAGTTTGGCTACTTTCAGAATGTGATATCTCAGCATTTAAATGAGGTACGACACTGGGGTTTGTTTTAAAATAAAGGTTATTGTGTCTGCTTTCAAACCATCATTGTAAAATAGCCAAGGGTTTAATGCATGCCGAAAGATAAAGCGATGACTGCATTCATCTTGAAATAAGTCTTATACTCCGGTACACTGAATCCCATAAAAACACACACCAATGCCCCTGTAACCCCTCTAGGACCCCCCCCCAAAAGATATTATCTTTGTTTTATTTATCATTCTGGATAATTTCCTTGATTATCTTAATCTTACAAGAATAACTAGGTGATTTAGTTCACTTCAAAAAAGACCTAAAAAGGTAATGCTTTTCACAATAAAAAAGCAGCAGAAAGATAATAAGATATTTTAATCAGAATACTCTGAGGCTGATACAGTCGTCTCACCTGCAAAACAATAATAATTGCCGTCAATAATGGCTAAAATACATTTTGATTGGAAAAAACGTAAGCGCCAATTACTTCAGGCGAGAATCAGACGTCATAATCCAGTAAATCATTATCCACGTCATTCTCATGAGGAGTATCTTGAAGGGTGTCTGGAGTAACAGTGAGGGGTATCTTGATCACAAAAAGCTGGTTGAAGTATGTCATGAAAATCTGGGGATGAATGGAACCAGATCTTTTCTGCTTTCATACGCCTCACTTTTTGTTACGTAAGCTTTTTGGCTACATTTTGCTTCCAATTAGCAAAGTCCCGGACTCTCTTTCTGCCCCTGGAAGGTCCTGGAACATTGTCATCTACATTCGTGTCGGACATGATGAAGAGGAACCAGTACAGTATTATTAATGAATAAAGAACAAAAAGAAGCTCATTAAATCCAGAGGCGATCATGGGGAAGGAAGGTACAAGAATGTTTTTATTGCAGTGATAGCCAGCGGCTCCATGCTAGCCTTTCTCATTGGTCGTGGGGAGGTGTGGCAGGGCATCTGGACTCATGATTGGTTTATGCACCACGGGCGCTTGCGACTCTCTGCCACCCAGACCAGCCAGTGCAGTGTCACTAAGGACTAAGGAAAAGAAGTAATGTTACAAAATGAGAATTTCGACCTTGTTGTTGCAGGAAATTTGAACTTTGATTTCTTCTCCCGACAGCTAGAGGGTTAGAGATGATGTTGGTGTGCTTAACTCTAAATCGGCATCGGTGTAAACTTTCGACACTCTGCCGTTAGGCGCCTCAATTTGGTGATAAACATATCCTCTGGTCCAGAAAGGTCGATGTGAATTTCCGCAGAAAACGGGATGTTCACTATAGAGATTGCATTGGTAGGACAAGAAAATGGTCCCCCCTCAAGACAGAGGCATGAAGCCTGATCAAAGCAGTCATCTGCTGGGGCGACAAAGGGGCCTTGCTTTGCTTGATGTCAACTGGAGAACCTGGTCCCTTCCTCGGTGTCCTCTGGTGAAAAGTGGTTTGTTGGGGTGCCTTCTTGTCTGGATTCTGGGTTTTCTGGGGATGCCCACCTTCAACAAGCTGTCTTGAAGGGCTGTCCGTCTGATGAAGCCACAGTGCTGAGAGGCTTTGACAAGTTCTCCTCCCAATGTCCTTCTCTAGGAATGAGGGTTTGAGAGAATCTGAAATACCAGTCTTCCCACCCATGGATCACTTCGGAATGCCTTCTTGTTCCTTTCCAGTCCAAGGAAAGGTCCTCTGTGTTGGTCTAGTTAAGAGTGGGCAGGTTGAAATCGTCCCTGACAAAGAATGGGTGGCTGAGGATATCCTTCAGGCATCCTGTGTTGAATGTCCTTTGGCAGGGCAAATTTTCCAAACCTGTCATGGAGCCTCTGCATCCCTATGTCATCCCAGTCCTCTACTTAGTTCCCCCAGGGACTATCTCAGGGTCTTCCTGGAGACTTTTTCAGCTAAGGAGGGCTTCCTGTTGGCTCTGGGGCAGTTCTCAACCTCAAGGAAGGATGGGCACCCTGGGCAGCTGGTATTTTCAATTTTCGGCAAATGACCCTGGGCCACCTTACCATGAGGATGCCTTCAAATGGGAGAGTCATCCTCTTTCCACCATTCCGGTGGATAATGCCACTGGCCTGTAGGCAGTGGTGCTGTGGTGAGTGGTCCCCATTAGGCATGCCAGGGGCTTTCCACACCACAATCAGGAAAGCTCCATGGTCCCTGTCTGTTGTTATCTCTGTTGGGACACCGAACCGGCTGATCCAGCTGGAGAAGAGAATTCAGGGCTTGGCCTCTAAACATGTACTGGAGGTGCCTGAAGATAGTCTCTTTGGCTGGGGAACTCGCCCATTCCTGATTCAGTGTGCTGTACTACTTTGCTGGCCTGACACTGCATACACTGCCTTGCCCAGGCCATGTCTTTCTGTATGCCATGCCAGATGAACTGAGCTGTTAACAGCCTGGCTGTTGTCCTTCGGAGGGATTGATTAGACATGGATGACGTTGGAACCAACCGGCGTCTGGAGGTGGGCAGCATGGGGAATCCGGTACTGACGTCCCCCATCTGAGCCGAAATCTTCATCGTCCTTCCACTTCAAACGATGTGACGGCTGTATGGTAGGCCACAGCTCTCAGGGTCACAGCCTGTTCGTGAGTGAGGTCCACTGAAGTGATCCATCAAGCTGTGCTGAGTTGATCTCGATCCTTGAAACTGGTGTCAGCTACCATGGTTCTTCCTTGCACAAGGTATTTGATGGTGCAGGTGAAGAACTGCGATGGCAGACAAATGCGCTGCTGCCTGAGGACCATCGTCTCCCAGCTGGAGGCGTTGACCAGCGGCTGGTGGTCGCTGATGATGAATCTGTTCCCACCAGGAGGAACTTGAAGTGCTGTCCGCCTGGTGTGCTGCAAAGGTTCCCAGACCCAGGTGCTGTAGCAGTGACTCAGATGGACCTCAGCCTCCTACTGAAGAAGGCAATAGGCTGAGGGGTCCCCCTAATGACTTGCTCCAGGACAGAGCAGGCGACGTTGCTGGCATCCGTCATCATCTGGAGGGGAGCGTTGGGGTCCTGGTGGGTCAAAGATGTTGCTTTGGCAAGGGTGGCCTTCGTCAGGAGGAAGGCCTGCTGGTTGGGGTCACACACTCAGGTATTTGGACGACCCTTGAGGACCTCCGTCAGGGGGGCCATGGTGTGAGCAATCCCCGGGACGAATCTTCTGTAGTAGCTGACCATCCCAAGGAATTCTTGTAAAAAAAAAAAAAAAGAGTTTTTGATGCTGCTTTAATGTCAGCTGTCCTGTATGGGTGTGAGTCGTGGCTGAATGCAGACTTGAAGCCAGTATTTGATATTTTCAATTAAGACCGTATTAGGAGCCAGGTATAACACCAAAACTTACATAGAAGGACTGATTAATGATAGTGAGACCTGTAAAAATCTTGGAAACACTCAGGCGTAACATCATTAAACTGACTCCTCAAGAAAGGTTACGTATTTTTAGAGAAATCAATCCAGACCTCTTAGTTCATGATATCTATTCTGTTAGGCATAATGTTTCCAAATTAGATCCAGTCTCATTCACTAGGTTCAGAATTGCATCTCACTCTCTGCCCAGAAGAACAAGTGGGTAGGTGGAGTAGGAGGAGGAGAGGCCGTCTGCCGTTGGAGGAGCGGTTGTGTACCTGTGGAGCCATTCAAACAGAAGTACACGCATGCAAGTATGCTCAAGGACACAACATATCAGAGATACCTATAATTTATCTAACATGAGGGATATATTTTCAAAATCAGTTTTCCCTGGCAGAGCAATGTAAGATTATTAGCTTAGTCCTCTAAGTATTTATGAATGTTTGTGAGGTGAAGGGAAAATGAGAATAAAAATAGCTTTTTGGAGTATGATTTTTGCATATAAATGTCAAATTTTGTTCTTAATTTTGTTTGCCATATGATTCTTTGTTTTTGTTTTATTGTTGTATAAGATAAAAACCTGTTATTCTTGCTTTTATGTATGTAATATTTTGTATTGCCAAGTGTAGTGTTGTGCCTTTTGTTGGACCAAATATAAATAATTACTGTAAATATGAGCTATGTATAATTGTTGTGGTCAATAAAATATCTAACCTAATCTAATCTAATCTATGGCCTTGATGGAGGTAGGGGTGGGGAACTTCCCGATGGCTTCGACCTTCGACGACATTGGGCAGACGCCCTCTGGGGATATCTTGTGGCCTAGTAATTCCACCTTCTCGACAACGAAGGAGCACTTGTCAAACCTGACGACGAGGCCACTTTCCTGCAGGCATGGCAGGACCTTCCGGATGTGTCGCAGGTGTTCCTCCCGGGATCTGGAAAAGATTAGGATATCATCGACATAGCAGACGCAGAAGTTCAGGTTCCCCAGGATGCTGTCCATCAACCTCTGGAAGTCACACTGAACACATGGCTCCAGTGTCGACTAACATCATCCTGCCGAAGATGGTGTCACGGACGTAGAAACCTAATGGTAAGGGCCCCTGGGTGTTTCTGCTGCTGCTGCCATAGCGGCCTGTGTGCCTGGCCGCTGCCTCCTCCGTTTTTTGAAGGGAAGAAAGGGCAGAGGGCTTCGCACCTCCAGGCAGCTCTCCAAAACCTACGGTGGTAATAACAAAGCCCCAGCCCCTCCTCCTTGTGCTGGTGGGACGGCCTTTTCTGCTTGATGGCATTGATGGGCTCCATGGTGATTCCTCCGGTTCTTGGCAGTTGGCGGAGTGTGTGGGCGTGGTCAGGACAAAGGCCTCAAGAACAATCCGTCGAGCTGCTGCGCCACCCTGATTAGGTCCTCGACAGTGCAGTTTATATTATTTTCCGTGATCTGCCCATGGACCTCCGGCAGTAGCTGCCGCGGAAGATCTCCCTCGACAGGCTGATTTCTCTGCGCCTGCCACTGTTGTCAGTCTCGGGGAGGAGGAGGAGGTCCTGGAGGGCATGCCACGCTTCCAAGAGGTTTCCCTCCTGCCAGGGGTTGAGGGCGAGGTTGAGGCCGTGGGCAGCTCTCTCGGAGACTGGCAGGGAGCAGGTCTCGACGAGAGTGGATTTTAGTTCTTGGAAGGTGGTGGGGCCCGACGTCGTCATCAACCATGGGTCGATCTTCTTGTATATCTCCTCCGGGAGGGCGTTGATGGCGATGTTCGCCTTCAACACCTTGTCTGTTAGGCCTGCTACCCTGAACTGCCCCTTGACCCTGTAGAACCAGGACGCTGCGTTCTCCCTGGTAAATGGCGGCCACCTTATGTTAGGGCGCCTTTGGTTGGTCCGTCAGGGGGTCATCAATGTGGGGTGCAGGTAGTGTTCGTGAGGCCTGCATGCAGGAGGGGGTTGCGAGAGGGAGGTGTCTGCCTCTGAGAGGTTCACGGTAATTTGTACAAAGATTTACAGGTGACCTGAGGTCAAACTAATTTTTTACAAAAATAGGACAGGTTCATACAGACAACATAGTGATCAATAATGTCTGACACATAACATAAATAATTCGTTATTTGTACATAAAGCATGATTATTTGGAAAGACAATAAGTATACAATTTACAATTATAGTGATAAGCATATATTCTGGTCGACCCTTGTTCGATGTGAAGGCACCGCAGAAAACGAGATGTTCACTATAGAGAACACGTTGAGAGGGGACTTTACAGCTTAAGCCTTTTCGTCACCTGTCAATTTCTTTTTAAAGCTACTTGAGGACGAAACAAGTGACTACGATATAAAAAAATCGGTTTTGATGTAGGAATAACCTATTTATGGTAGTCACTGTTGAGTCCTCAAAACCCTCCCACTTCCCTGACGAAAAGGCATGGGACTTGGGCAAGGGATCATCCTGCATTTACCAACAGAAAGTAATGCTTCTTGTTCTCCGCATGGGTCTGTTGTTGACACTATGGTGGACTGCACATGCACATTAATCACTTCTAAGCAGGCTTTGATGATGGAAGAACCTGGGTATACAGCCTCACTGTAAAGATTTGGGAAAGTGCCCCCTTATGTTTGAGTCCATTACATACTCCATCAAGTGTTACAGTGTTTAATTTTCTCTCTTAATTTCTACTTATTTTCACTGTATATAAGGGCTCTGACAAGAATACAACTTGGCAATTTGACATATCTTGAAGTAGCCTAATTTTAGACTTCCTTTTTTTCAACTAAACTATTCTTACCTAATCTGCAGTGGGTCTAAGTATTTCTATGGGTTTCTGCACAATTCACTGAAGTGGGTGCTCCACTATATGGATAACTCATTTTGGTACGTTTTGGCTAAGTCTGCTATATGTCAGAATGTAATTACAATTACATTGTGAATCTAGATTAGCCCTGAAGACCATGGATGGTCAAAACAACTGTCAGCTTAGGAAGATAAAAATAAAGCACTAGATTTTCTGAAGACCAATGGATGGGCATTTGCAAATGCTCACCCTTTAGGTCCACCAAAAGCTTGAAGTCTCCCTCTCTGATGGAATCTAACACTGAATGAAGTTTCCATCTTGAAACAGGTCTGGCGAACGAACCAGTTTACTGGAGAGAGATCAATGACTGGTCTCCAACCACCTGTTACCTTCTTCACCAAGAACAGGCAGCTGTAAAAGCCCTCACACTTATATTCCAGCTTTCTGCAACATGACAGTCACCTCTTCCCACAGGGAGAGATTCTTCTGCTGTCCAGGAATATATGTCTGAAATCAGACTGGACTTAAAGTGAGGGGTGGTGGATACTTGAAGCGTAGTAGATACCCTTCCTGTAAGACATTTGCTACCCAGGTCTCTGCTCCATGTTGCCCAATAGCTAGACAGGCACCACACCAACATTGGCAGCAGGGGGGGGGGGAATACTGCCCCTAGTGACCTCCACCATTCTTCTTACCCTTGCCTCCTTTCCTAGGAAAGACAGGAGGCTGAAAGGGGTGCAGCTGCGCACCTTTCACCACCGGGGCAGAAGATTATTATCAAAATAGTTTTACCAGACCACTGAGCTTACTATCAGCTCTCAAAGGGTTGGCCTGAAGGATTAGTTTTTACTAATATCACAATTTTTGAAAGTAAATTGTATTTTTCCTAACTATACAAACCTAAGGTCCTTTACATTAGGAATTTCTTTCAGGCGTAGGCTGGAAATGGCCGTTAAACTCTTGAGCAAGGTGGTTAGGCAGTAACTACCGCCAGGTAGGCGGGGATACCCGCCTGCCTGGATGTAAACATTCCAGTTTGCCTTTTGGTTCAGGTTCAGATTGAGGGGTGGCATGAGGTGGGCATAGTATGCAATGTAAAGGACCTTAGGTTTGTATAGTTAGGGAAAATACAATTTACTTTCAAAAATTGTGATTTGTTCTGATCACGATATACAAAAAAATTCTTGGTCCTTTACATTAGGAAGACTCACTGGTTGGAGGGAGGAATCTGAGTGAGTCTCCTGAACTGACTGGAGTTCTGCACACCTCTCTACTCTCTCCTGGTCGAAAGAGCGAGGAGGAGTATACATGCCTCTGACATATTGATCGGAGTGTAAGAACTGCAAGATCAAATGTCAGATACTGGACCCTTTTATGAGTGAGGAAACGTAACTCCTACATAAATAGGCTGGAAGGATCTAGAGTCGGATACAGTAAGGGAAAGCCGAGATAGGGTTCCCTTATTGCCAGTCTCTCCTTCCTCCCTTGCTAGAGGAAGGAGCGGAATGCTTCTATGATTCTATAAGAAAATAGAATCAATTGCTCAATGTGTAAAAAAACATGAAAATCAGTGCCAGTTCCAGCAGCTATTGGTTCAGTCCTATTCTCATCCCTAAGGAGAAGTTGGAGGATGGGGAAGGAGGAGGAAGAGAGGCCAGTCACTCTCAGAATCCTTCTCACTTCCAGAACCAACACCTTAGGCGAGAATGCTTTATCACTTGAAGGAGCATCTCTAAGACAACACAACTTGTTGAGCAGCCACCACAGAGCCAAGGAAAAAGGGGTTCCAAGGGCCTGTGGGCAAGACCACAGGAGAAGACAAGAGTGTGGTCTAAAGACCACGTCTTGCTTCCAGACCGACAGAAACTTCCGAATGCGAGGGATGGACCAAGCCATCGACTCGTGAGCTCTCGGGTGGAAGGTACAAACAGTATACTGTACATCGTCAGCTGCAAAGTACCTCCTTTGATCGCTTCCTGCACTTCAGGAGGAAGATGTATCCGTAGACACTTCTTCCTTGGGAGAGACAGTACTAGCAAAAATGTTGGTGACATCCAGGTTAGGAATGTCGAGCCTTTTGGAAAGTACCACAGCTCCTAATAGGACAAAGTAACTCTCTCTGATCTGGATCATCGACACAAAGTCAAGGAGGAGGAACAAGAAGGACTCGAACCCGAAGTAGATGCTAATGGATTGCAGAGTCCACCTACGACATCCGAGAAGGAGTCGAGGTATGATCCCCATCCCTGTTCTTCCATCTTCTACGTCAAGGCCAGGGTAAGATGAGAGATGGACCTAAGAGGGCATGTTTCTATCCGATGACTCTCGTAAAGCACGTGCAAGGCACGGACAGGAACCCTAAACGAGAGTCACATGCCACCCAGGAACAGTTCCTGGGGCAGCACGACTGAAGAAGCTTCAAACACCGTAAAAACTAACTCTCGACTGAGGAGACGAAGGCTACTTCAGATAGAAGACTAGGTCGCAAAAACCTATGTTCTTCACAAATGAAATGGAGAGAAGCAACCCTCGGCGGAGAAGACGAGGAAGTCCAGACTTGACGACGACTCTGACCCAAGAAGTAGTTCGATAACGACACCACCAGCGAAACGGATCCAGTCCCTGAGACAGTGTTGCAGAGGACTTCAAGGGATATCCAGCTATATCTGCTGCTGCTCGGCAAGAAAGCCTGTGCTTTCAATACAAAGCTGGAAAGTCTCCCAGTCCTGAACACAAGGGATGTACTGCCTCAAGAACCGCTTCTTGTATACAGCTGCTACAGGAGGTTGGGTCATTATAATTCTTCTCGATGCCTCGGCAATCAGGTCAGATGAAGGCAAGCCTTCAAATTGTATTTGTCTGTCACTATGAGCAATGTTTGTGAACCCCCAGCATTAAACGGACAAATACGGAGGGAAAAAAAACCGATATCGAGTTTTCACCAAAAAGACAGCATGCCTCACCATAGCGGCCCCTGGTCTGGTACAAGGAGCAAGAAAAAACTACCGACTTGTGTGCAGGAGGCAACAGAAGGACGGTAGAGATTTCTCAGTCGAGCAGTCTCTGCATGAATCTTCGTGAAGAAAGAGTGAGCAGCATGTTCCGTCCCTGATCACTCAAAACCCAAGGCCAGGCTTGCCTACCAATACATCCCCACCAGGAATGCATCTGGTTAATTGAGCTGTCGAGTGTGCAATAGAACAACACTCCAGTACCTGCAAATGTCGAGATGAAACAGGAGGAAAAAACGATTGCCTCTTGTTTGGTTTTGCCACTACTGTGGTTTTGTTGTTCAATGAAACCAGTGAGTGCCATAAAACCCATCCTGAATTCTCGGACGGCCAAAAGCCTTCCCTGAGCCCAGGACGGTGATGAGAAGGTACTAATCGTCTCGGTCACACAACTTCAAGACAAGGTCTTACCAGTGTGCGCCTATTCCTCAATCTGTGAATCCGTAAGTAGACACAAGATGTGAGGGGAATATGCAAGCATATTCGAAGGTTCCTTCAATCAAGCATTAGCCTAACTCTTTCCTCATATATACATCGAAGAGGAAAGAAGGATGGAGGAGTGGAAGCAGACTTCCAATCTCCGCCATGGGGAAGCTTCTGCAAGATGACAGGGTACCAAGCCAATTAGCTCTAGCTGGGCTGGCATTTCCCAAATTGGGAGCACGGGAGAGGAGGCGGGATGGAAGTTCGATGGAAAGAATTGCTGAGACCTAAGGGAAATAGATACTTCTCCTGAATGGATCCATTCCCATGTCTCGGCAGCTGGCGGGCAGTATCGAGACACCTGGCATCTTAACACCCAGACACCCAGGCGTCTTGGCACCCAGACACCTGGGTGTCCCCTAGAAGGGAACCAGACACCTGGGTGTCTCTTCCCAAGCCACTTTCTCTTGTCCTGTGCCTCAAGGTCGTCAGGACAGCGCCAAAGTGATTCAAAGAATTCAGTGCCCTACCCTTGATTACGAGACTCCCAAAATCGGGAGCAGCGGCTGCTTTGTTTCCTAATAGATCAAAAGAGCCAACTCAGAACCAGTCTTAGATCTGACTTCCAAGGCTGGCAGCAGGGCGTTGCCTCAAGAGGCTGCACTCTCGAGGCTCCCGAAACGCAAGATCCCACAGGAGAAAGCAAATCGGTTCCTGCCCGAGGGCGGGAAGAGCCAACAAGAGAAACTTGTCTCCTGGAAGAGAGTCAGTCCCTTAGAAGTCCCGCAGGACTCCCGAAGGGAATCTCTTACCTGCTTCTTCTGATGTTCGAACCGACAGGATCGAGACACCAGGCTGGGAACCCGACCAAGCACTGGCAAGCACTCGGGGAGCGCTTGTGGTGCTGGCAGGAAGAGCCGAGATACCTGGGTGCCTCGGCCCTTTCTCTCCTGGTTGCTCCCGAACTGGGCCGAGGAAAATCTCTCCAGACCAGATCAGGATACTCTGATATTCCACAGAATCTCAGCACTGGAGCGCTTGAGGTGAGGAGAAAGAGTGCCCCCAGCAGCCCCAGTCTTAGAGGCGGAACCTCTAGGACTGGGAACGGGATCGATAAAACTGAGGTCTGCTGCCACCGGGGAAGAACTTTCAGGAAACACAAACCCAGGGCTATGTGAATCGGTTTCCTAACCAAACAAAGGTCAGGAAGAGCCAACGAGAGACCCACTGCCTCCTCGGAAGGAGACAGTCCCTAGTTGTCCAAGGGCATCAAGGGGAAGAAGCAACCTTCCTCTCTTTCGGTCGACGGAGGTCTGTCTGATTCTCGGGACCCCCTTGGACCTCGGGAGAGGAAAGGAAGACGCAGCAGAAGACGAAATCGAAGATAAGATGAAGAAGACAGCGGCTACTTCCACAGGGCGGCTTCCTTCACCTCCACTCCGACATCTTCTACAGGATGGTGGACACAAAACAACGTAACCTCCAGGGTAGCCCGGCAGGAACACAACGGACGTGGCCAGGACACCACCACCAGGAGAAGCAGCATGCATGATTAGGACAGGCGATGCAGGAGCTACGGCAGCAGTTCGGAAGGTAGGAGCTACTGCAACAGCCAGGAACATCACTTCAACAGGGTGACTTCCTTCATCTTCACGCCGACATCTTCTACAGGATGGCGGACATCGTAACCCCTGGGCAGCTGGCAGGAACACAACGGAAGCGGCCCCGGGCACGACCGCCAGGAGAAGCGGCAGGCATGATCAGGACAGCCGATGCAGGAGCTATGGCAGAGGTTCCGAAGGCAGGAGCTATTGCAACGGCCAGGAACGTCACTTCCACAAGGCGACTTCCCCTTCACGCCAACATCTTCTGCAGGATGGCAGACATCGTAACCTCCAGGGCAGCTGGCAGGAACACAACGGAAGCGGCCCCGGGCACGACCACTAGGAGAAGTAGCGGGCATGATTAGGACACCCAATGCAGGAGCTACGTTTGCGGTTCGGAAGGCAGGAGCTACTGCAACGGACAAAAATGTCACTTGAAAGTCACCAGCAGCGACAGGAACGATCAGGGCGGCTGCGGCAGGAGACCAGGAAGAGCAGCCCAGAGACTGTCGTCGAGTTGACAAGAGCATAACAAAGGGAACAGCAGGAGCAGATGGACTACAGATACGCAGGAGGCATTGCAACAGCATACATGAAAACCAGCAATGACAGCGATCGATCCATATCGGCGGGAACAGAGTCAGAACAATCCCGACGTGGAAAAATATCATCTAACCAGGTATTGTGGTCGATCCCGAAGCAACACTGAATGAATGTCGGGACTGCTTCATGCGAGATATCCTTTGATATATCCAGCCAACTACTGCTGTGTCCGCGATGCTCACTGTCAACCTGAAAGAAAAGCAAAGATGATTAGTAGAGGGAGGATCCTCTCACTACGAGGGGAACTGCCCTACGCAGAGGGAGGAGGTACTCTACAAGTGGTGGTCCGATCGCTGCCCGCCCCTGGTCTTCGCCTGACGAGCGAGCGAAGAGAGCGAAGAGAGCGAAGGAGAGAGATCTACTAAAGGGGAAAAGGAAGAACCTACGGGAAGAGAAAAAAGGAAGGAAGGGAGGCCACCAAGGGCGCTGTGGAAGCGGAACTTATCGACGGCGCCCGCAACCTCCCACCCGGCCCATAATTATTCTCCAAGCGCAGGCGTCGAGCAACACTCAGCATAAGTAGGAAGGAATTAGTGATGCCCTTTATACACGGAGGGCGGAAGCCCAAGAAGGAAACAAACTCTTACGTCCTGATGAATGTAGGGGAGTGAAGATATTACGTCCCAAACTATATCTCCGAAAGTACAGGGGCGCCTTCAGTATTTATGTCAAGGGCTGCTGGAAGAGAAGCATTACCACTCGGTTACGCTACTCCAATTCAGCCCTTGGCCGTCAAACCCAAGACACAGGCAGGGAACGATGGCTTATGCAAGGTTATCACAAATCGTGAGTTTGTATTAATAAATATCAAACACACATATATGTAAACAAAAATACAGAAAGATCCCACCGGGATAATAAGAGCTTAACGACAGTCAGGCGGAGAGAACGAAAAAAACACGTCAGCAACGCATGACGGCCGAAAGCAAACTGGAATGTTTACATCCAGGCAGGCGGGTATCCCTGCCTACCTGGCGGTAGTTACTGCCTAACTACCTTGCTCAAGAGTTTAACGGACGTTTCCAGCCTACGCCTGAAGGTAATTCCTAATGTAAAGGACCAACGGTTTGTATATTGTGTCGGAACAAATTTATTTTTTCAGCTACCTAGCAACTATGGAATGAGAGGGTAAGATGCAGCATCCATGACTGACAGACTTTCAATAATGTCACGAAGGAAATGATCTCACTTGGATGGCTTATCAGTATTTTGCTGATAAATAATATAAGCATTTAGAACTGAAATATCTATAAGATTACTATAAATTTTCTTCCAATAACTCCTTGTTGACCTCTGTGCAGCATAATGATAAAGCTATTTGTCCAAAAGGTCAACACCTCCCATACCAACATTATAGTCATTTATGACTTTAGGCTTGACTTTTTCTGCGTGTCTCGTCTGTAACGTGACATTTACAGCATGAGCATATGTTGTCAAAGGGTAAACTGGCTTACAGGTTGCTTTTTCTTTGAAACCACAGGTAAGCAACTCTCCTTTTCTCACGTAGACAGTATCACCTGTGCTGACCTCCTGCTTGACCAAAGTTTGAGGTAAAAACCTAGAATTAATCTTTACTGTTCCTGTGAGTGATGTCTTTTGTGGTAGTAGGGCTTCTGCCAGAGGAATCTTTGTACGTATAAAAGTTGTCAGTAATTAGGTGGTAACCTTTATTGAGAAGCTTGCTTTTCGCCATTATATTCATTACTACTGTATGAGTAAAGCCTTGCCGACTCCCAGAAGCATAAAAATCACGTCCTGAGTACAAATCAATATGATAAATATATCCAGTTGAAGCTTCACAGAATTCAAACTTCTTTGTTCCTTTCCTACAGTGCCGTTTATTGGGCATATATTGTATGAATGTACACCTATTATGCATACCAATCATGCGTTCATCAAGGGAAACATTCTGCTGAAGATTGTAATATTCCTTGAATAATTTATTACAGAAATCTAAAAAAGGGCGTACTCGAAACCAGGGGTCATACTGTGGGTCACCTCTGGGCTTATTCAAGGTATTATCATTCATATGAAGAAAGCAACTAAGGAATTCGAGTTGAACGAAAAGTACTCCAAAAATCCTTGATATCCTGCACTCTTATCAATCCCAAGAGCAAACTAAGACCTAAAAACTTTTTATTTCTTTCAAAAGTTACTGGTTTCCATCTTCTGTATTTGCTTCGTGGATGGTCTCTCACCCACTCTTCCTTATTAGCTAAAAATCTATCAGCATATTTGTTGGTTTCACGAACAAGAATATCTATAATATCATCAGTTACAAAAAAAGAAAAGTATTCAATAGGCTTTGCATTGCAGTTAGGAAGCCCTAAAGGGCCTACATTCTTTGGTTAAAAACAAAATCACTCCCACAATCAATGCCTTCAAGATAAACACATGCCAGGATGAAGCAACAGGTTCAATGTCAAGATCGTCATCATAAGGGTCACTATCACTGATATAATCATCACTATCATACTCATTATGGCTGTCCAAATCATCAGCACTTGTTTCTGAATCACTATGGTAATCAATATCAGCCATTATAAAATAAACACTTACTTTTGCATAGAAAAAAAAAGTTAACTTTTACTGGGCCGGCAGAGAGTGGAAAACCAGATTGATAAGCCAGGCAGCTCCCACCCCCACCTCCAACCACGCATGCTTATAACACTCCTATAACCTCAAATTATAAAATTTTTGGCAACTTTGCTTTCTAAACAATCTGTGATTGGCTACAGTAGCCTGTGACGTCGATAGAAGGCGGAGCTAAAGCCATGCATATGAGGAGGTAGGAGGGAAAAAATGCATCCACAATGTAGACGCTCGCAAGTTGATAGCAATGAATGCATCCATAATATGGACGTGTCGTCCTTCAAGGGTTAAAGGTATGGGTTACATAAAATAAATTTACATTAGTATGTATCCTTAATGCTAAGCTAGCATTCAATCTATCCAGGATAAATGTTGCATGTTGTCCTAGGCTACTGATCTACTGCCTAATCCGGATTATTTAGAGCACGCTTAAGTACACAGTATAGGCTATATAAAAAAGAACAATTTTACTAATATGTAGCCTTACCGCTAGGCTACCATTTTGCGTAACCCAGATTAATTACTTACTCTAATATAGGCTACTGCCTAATACAAGTTATTTGATTCACAATTGTAGGCATGGGTTACATAAAACAAATTTACTTTAGTATGTAGCCTTAATGCTAAGCTACCATGTAATGCAGCCAGGATAAATGTTTCATCTTGTCCTAGGCCACCTGGTCTACTGCCTAATCTGGAATATTTAGATCATGCTTAAGTGTATAGGCTACATAAAAATGAACAATTTTACTACTATGTAGCCTTATGGCTAGGGTACCATTTTAGGTATTTCTAAGTAATTGATACACGGCAGGTATTTAGCGAGAAATGGCAGTTTTTTATAGCATTTTGGTTGCTTATTTACAATTTAACATTATTTTGGGGGGGTCGGCTGTAATTAACCTGTAATTAACCCCTGAAGTCCATCCAACAAGGGGTTTCCATATGCGATCTTCACAAGACAGAGCACGGCTACGTCTGTTTCGAACGGTTCATATCCCGTCCGGCAAGTGCAATGCCTTGGAAACTAGTTTTTTCTACACTTTTAAGACTTTTGACACTGGTGGTGCATCTATTTGTTGTCAGCCAAATGGAATGTCCCTTTGCCGTGTTTAGTACTGTCCTGGGGGGAGGGAGGTGGGGCGGTACCCATACGTTAACAAGTTATTGCATTTGCTGGTTGGGATATGAACCGTTCGAAACAGATGTAATCGTGCTCTGTGTTGTGAAGATTGCGTATGGAAACCCCTTGTTGGATGGATTTCAGGGGTTAATTACAGCCGACCCCCCAAAAATAACATTAAATTGTAAATAATCAACCAAAATACTATAAGAAAATGCCATTTCTCGCTAAATACCCGCCGTGTATCTATTACTTAGAACTACCGCATTTTATTTTGCCCAGATTATTATTTAATCCTAGGGTCCTTGGCCTAAGTTAGGCTACTGTTTTAGGCCTATAATAGGATACTCTTAAAAGTTACCTAATTTAGGTTATTTAGTTCAAACTTAAGAATATATGATCCTAGGTTATAAGCTACAGACAACATCCCCTATTTATCCAGTCTTAAATTATTCTCAATCTGATCTAGGCTACTGCCTAGATTATTGGAGACATTGTATAATCTGAAAAGATTTTCTATATTAATGATAAATTGTGGAACATTTCTTTTAGTTAAAACATCTAATTGAAATAAATTTTAAAAATAATTTGCACTCTTCACAACTAACAATAAGCGATTATGACTTCAGTGCCGTCCATGTGTTACAAAGAAAAACTGGGTTTTTGACTTTCACACACAATTTAACCTACAATTCCAAAAGTTTAAAACTAAACTGGAACTTAAACTAGGCACTTAACTTGCTTCTTTAGGTGATTCCTATTGTGAAATGCAGAGCACTGACAAACGAAGCTGATCTCAAAGCAACCACAGAAAGTAATGGCTTTTTGATTTTTTTGGTGGTCCGTTTGTCGACAATATGGCGGACTGCGTATGCGCGATAATCACTTCTTCTAGCAGGTTTTGATGATGGAAAACTGGGTACAGCTTTGGTGAAGATAAGGGAAATAGCCCTCTTATCTTTGAGTCCATTATATACTCCATCACGTGTTTTTGGATAATTTTTATCATTACAACATATTACCTGGCCAAAAGACCAACTAAAAGAGAATTCTTTGATATTAGTGTGGCCACCATGGAGCTTTGACAGACCTACGGACGGTAACTCCTTGATGACGAAACAAGCGACTACACTATCAAAAGCAGAGTGAAAATAGAATAATCTATGACTCCCGGGTTAACTTGGGAATGTAATCATCAACAAAAATTATGCTCTAAAGAACATATTAAAAACCAACTTATGAACAATTTAAGATATGAACAGCCATCCGGAACATAACTCGTTCGTAAATCGGGTAGTGACTGTACCTTCTCTTACTTTTTTCAAATGTACACCAGGTTCTTTGAAAGCTTGTTCCATATGAATGGAGTTCATCTTCTGAATAAAAACAAAACTTGAAGATTTTAGAAAAAATTCTCCTCTTGATAATAATACTAAGATGAACATCTAAACACTCAATAACAATTGGATTTATATAAATATCACTCCACCTGAGCTCAATAAGATCATGGTGAATAC
This sequence comes from Macrobrachium rosenbergii, assembly GCF_040412425.1. Taxonomy (NCBI): domain Eukaryota; kingdom Metazoa; phylum Arthropoda; class Malacostraca; order Decapoda; family Palaemonidae; genus Macrobrachium; species Macrobrachium rosenbergii. The sequence goes on from NC_089755.1 coordinate 19,691,960, forward strand.
TATCCCAACTGGCCTGAGATTTCAAGTATAAATTTCTTGAAACTAACATCAGGAATAACCTGATCCATTTCCGCATCAACTGTAATCAAACTACGATCAGATGAGCTCAACAGCAAACCTAATCCAAAAGATACAATCCTTGTAACATCTCTGAATATATGGTCAAAATGGTTACCAAACTGATGTGTGGGTTCATTTATTAACTGCTCACGACCAGAAATAGTGATAAAATCTAAAGCAGCAACACCATGATTACTGTGGCAGTAACTTAGTCCAGTCACTCAGTGTGATGAGCACTGTAGTCACCAACAAAAATGAAACAAGCCTTGGAATCAGCTTCTTGAAATGTTGCCATTTTGGTAAGCAAGCAACACAAACAATCATCCAAAACGGGGTTCCTACAACTAGCAAAAACATAAAGATTTATTAGTATTCCACAGACTTTAACCACCTGTGTTTCATGACATGTGGACAAACCCTTTCTACTATACAGAGCCATCCCATGGGCCCTTGGAATAGCATCACGCTTGAGTAAAATGGACTTAAGCCAAGGAATCAACGGTTCTGAAATATGTCACAAATCAGACAAAAGAGTTTCAGAACAAAAGAGGATATGAGAATGGACAGCAACAACATCCACCTCCTTTTTACTCTTGTATAATTCACAGACATTGCTATATGACATACAATAATTCTGTGACCAATTCTGTGGACCATGATTAAGTTCAATATTGCCACAAAGATGCAACATGTAAAACAAGCAATAAGGAATATTTACAAACTTAACAAAAAACATAACAGGAATAACATATACAATACATGTAAACTCAATATTGAAAATTATATGCCCATAAAAGGAAAAAATTACTGCTGAAATTAAATTGATAAACTGGGAGGAGCCGGAAAACACAGCAAGGGCAAATGCAAATGCATCCCAGATTTGGAGGATACTCAAAAGGACAGTAGTGATAATTTTGAAAAAGAAGTCCCAAGTAAGAATAAAGAAACAAAATTGACAGGAAAACATAACCTCTTGCTAAACCACCAGGCATCTTTAGCCCTTCTACTAAGCCTACCTTGTGCATCATTTGAAAAACATAAGGAAGATGGAACTGATAGAAAAGTGTGCTTGGGCAAATTTCCTTGTATCTTCTCAGGACACCTCAATGCTCTCTGTGGCTGGGAAGGTGGTGAAGCCAAAAGGCATCAACAAGTTCTCCAAGGGTTAATAGATGCCATGCATACAAAATTAATAGGTTCGTTGTGTTGGTTCTTTAAGTTAAAGCTATTCTAATCTTGATCAGTTCATTTTACTCCTTCCAGAATCAGCACATTTGAAGGAAAATATGAGTATTGGTCCTAAGCAAGTCAAATGATGCCGCTACTTTAACTCAGTTGTGCAACTAATTGGAACTGGAATATAAAATTTACCCCAAAGGCTAAGTGCTGAGACCTATGAGGTCATTCTGCACTGAAAGGGATGTTCAGAGTAAAGAAGGTTTTAAAGGTGTAACAGGAGGAAGACCTCACAGTGCACTATGAAACAATTGTACGGAGAGGGTGGAAAGTAGGATGGACGAAAGATAATATGAATGGAGGCACAGCAAATGGAATGAAAGGGTTTGCAGCTAGGGGTGGAAGGGATGCTGCAAAGACCCTTATGTAATGCCTATAATACACCGTGTGAGGTGCACTGATGGCACTAACTCCCTGCATTGTATGCAACTAGTCTATTTGACATATTGTCATCAAAATATTTTACTAACTACTCTTTTCAGTCTTAACTTTTGCAGATACAACAATCAACAATTCCTTACTAGGACATGTTCTCCAGGTACTAGAGACCACACTGACTCTTCTGCTCTGATATTATGAGCTAGCTTCCCCGAAACAACAGTTCTCCACATGGATTTTTCTTGTAAACTAACTTCCACTGTGTTTGCCTCAATCTGAACCTTTACCTAAAAGTACAAAAAAAAAAAAAAATTAACATTGGTTTCGTCACTTGCATTAAAAAATATAGAAGTAAGAATATGCAATATATTTTCAAATATTAACACACCAAACCTACTGATTTATTGTTCTTTAAGGATACATTTTCCTAAAATTTGGTTCTGACAAACTTGTTAGGATCATTAGCCAAGATACTAAAACCAAAAGAGCACAAGTCCTGGAATACTAAACACCAATTTTTCATTTACTGTATACCATTGTGACCTACCTCACCAATCAACTTTGGATGACCACTATCAAATATCTCATATTCTCATTCCATTAATAAAAACAGACTCCAACTTGCTTAAGTGAAAGCCATTCAAATTCAACTGTTAAAATTTAAAACCCAATTAAAGGTAAATTACATTGAAGAATAGAAACGGTATTACTATGTACTGTAAAATCTAAGGATTAAGCAATACAGTATAATAATAATAATAATAATAATAATAATAATAATAATAATAATAATAATAATAATAATAATAATAATAATAATGGGTTGGCATACAAAATCATGCAAAAAAATATTAAGATACTCCTTGATCACTGACAATTTTTTCCAGCTCTTCAAATGTTGAATTATTTCCAGTTTTGTTCATGATATTTACTGAAGTACCTATATCATACTTTGTAATGTATCAAACAAGTATAGTTATTTCATACAAGTACCTGTTTTCCCTTTTTAATACTTGGTGACACCGGTACTCTCATTTCTACATCTTCAATGGTCTGAGTCCAGCTGTAATTATCCTTTACAGCACCATTGGCCACGGGCAAAGAATCTGCCTTCTTTTCTGTGGCAAGATTTCTGAAATATTCAATAAATTCAGAACAGTGTTACACAGATATAAAGGTAAAATCATACATGCCTTCTTTGTTGGCCTCTGATATCAGAAAAAAAATACTTGGTGACAAAAGAACTTAAACTATTGTAAAGTTGGCTTCAAAAGTTTATTACATATCATAACAAGCATAAATATTACTTTGTCACTGGGTAAACATTCTTTCTGGTACAGTTTTACATATTTAACAATTGTCCAAAGTTTCTTGTTTGCTAAAGACAGGTACACTACCTGCTGCATTGCAGAGCTGCCATATGTCTGAAATTCATTAAGACAACTATATTGCAGAACACTCAGCTGAAATTCCTCAGTATCAGACTAAGTTTTCCATTAAACTAAAATTATATGCAACAAATGATTCAGTTACAGTAATTCCGGGTTCCTAAGTTAGTTGATTCAAGCTTACACATTTTAAAATAATTTTAATATTTCATAGTCACAAGTCTTTTACTTACATGTTCATGCTCCTCAAGCTGGAAACCTAACATTGTAAATTTTTAAAATTAACTAGCAATGTAAGCTCCTCAAGTTGGAAACCTAACATTGTACATTTTTAACAGTTCACTAGCAATGATATCTGAACCAATTACACTTACAAGAAAATACGTTGTAATAACTGGAGAAACATGTGTTGACCTATAGGAGTGATAGATTGCTGGAGCTTCAAGTGACAGCAGGGGACTCTAAGATCCTAATAATTAATTACTGGAGAAACATGTGTTGACCTATAGGAGTGATAGATTGCTGGAGCTTCAAGTGACAGCAGGGGACTCTAAGATCCTAATAATTAATGTTTATATGCCCTGGGAAAAGAACAATAATTTTGATCAGTATTGCATGATCCTAGGTGAGTTACACAGCATTATTCACAACTCTACTGCTGATCATGTTTGTATAATTGGGGACCTTGATTCTCACCCCACAAAGCAGTTTTATAATGAACTTACTCACTTCTGTCAAAATCACGCTCTCTGAATTAGCGATGTAATGCTCCTTCCTTCCTCCTCCTATACCTATGTACAGAACAGAACGGACACAGTTACAACCTCCTGGCTGGACCACTGCATCACGTCCCCTCAACTTCATGACTCTATTGTAACCTGCAACATTCACTACGATCTTGCAATGGGCTATGATCACATCCCCTTACAGGTGTCATTCAGTACCCCATCACTCACTACCGTGAACCCCCTAACTGATCACCCACCTGCTGTTAACTGGGATTTTAAACCAACAGAAAACAAGATCCTTCAGGGAAACCTCGGAAACCAGCCTGCGGTCAGTAGCCCAACCGGCAGACACCTTACTGTGCACTAACCCAAAATGTAGAAACGATCATCACAGGAGAGATCTGAAAGAATTCTATCTGAATATAATTTCCGCTATGCACACCTACGGCAGGGATACCTTTAGATCTCGTCAAGGCATTTCTCGTAATGTACCTGGATGGAATGAATCAGTTAAAGATCTTTATACACATTCACGAGAAATGTTGCTACTATGGAGGCAAAATGGTATTCTGAAGGAAGGACACTGCACTGCCGATGAGGCAGGCGAGCGCACAGTTCAAACTTGCCCTTAATCATTGCAGACTGAATGAAAAGTGACTAAGAGCTGATGCAATGTCTAAGAAATTAGAATCTGGTGATTACCTCCGTCTTTGGAAGGACACTCAATCTCTAAATCCCAAAACTAAAAAGCTATCACAGAGAGCAGGAGAAGCCATCGGTGACGAGGCTATCGCAAGAATGTGGGGTGATCACTTCAGTACTATCCTGAATTGCATAAACGATCAAGACTCCCACAGGGATGTAAATAACCTCCTTACTGGTAATATTCAGTTTCATTTCACCGATCGTATTACGGCAGGCAAAATCAGCGAGGCCATAAACAACCTACCTAATAATAAATTGCCTGGCTGCAATGGTCTCCCTGCTGAAGCTTTCAAATTCTGCTATCTGATAATTTACATTTTGCTAGCTGCTCTGTTCAATGTGTGCATAATTCACCAGTTTCTCTCAGACTCCCTACTCTTAGTTCACTTAATACCATTAATAAAAAAAACAAGCTAAAGGAAGCAGCTGACCCTGGCAATTGTCGCCCAACTGCAATTGCGTTGAAGATACTCGAGTCTGTTCTTCTAGTGAGACTTCTCACCTTTCAGCCCACCACTGACAACCAGTTCCGCTTTAAAGTAAACCACTCAACCGACACCTGCATCTACATCTTGAAAGAATTGCTGAACTATTACCTGCTATCAGCCTCTCCTGTTTTCCTATGTTTTGTGGATGTGAGAAAAGCATTTGACAGAGTAAACTACCTGAAGCTCTTCCTGAAGCTGCACAAACGAGGCACACCTTTATATCTAATTGGCATTTTATGTTGTTGATTCTCCACATAGCAATTCTGTGTCAAATGGGGTCACATTTTGTCGTACACCTTCGGCTCCCTAAACGGGGTCCGGCACGGGGGCATTCTCTCTCCATACCTGTTTAACACGTACACAGATGCCCTGAATGTCAAACTGAACTCACTCCCAATTGGATGCACTATCAACGAAACAACAATAAACAACCTCTGTTAAGCTGATGATATGGTTCTGATCTCCCCATCAGTGCAAGGTCTCCAGCGACTCATCGACACCCGCCACCAATATGCAGAGGAATTTGATATCCTATACAACAAAACCAAGACCCAGTGTATGTCGTTGCTCCCGAGATTGCTTAAGCATATTGCAGAACCACTAATTTTCCTCGGGAATCATCACCTGGAATTCGTGCATGAATTTCCATATTTGGGACACATTATCATGGACGACCTAAAAGATACAGCAGACACAGAACTGAGGCGTCGTAAACTATGTGCAACTGACAACATGATTGCAAGGAGGTTTGCCTTCTGTCACTAAGAAACAAAACTGCTGCTCTTCCGCTCGTACTGCTACAGTACATATGGGTGTTCCCTTTGGATGAACTATACCCGAGAGACCATGAGACATATCACTGTTGTTCACAATTCTGAGATGCCTCACAAACACTCCTCACTATCACTCAGCCACGCAATGTTCACAGAAAACCGTCTGGATAATTTGAAAATCATTGTGAGGTGAACAATGTCCAGTCTGATCACCAAACTGAGAAACAGCAGCAGTTTGCTCATACAAAGCTTCCTGAGTGAGGCAAGAAGATCTAAATTGTGGGAAAGATGGAATAATGAGGCATTTGTTCCTTAAGTGCCTTATTCTCTGTTTTTGCAATTATGAAGTGTCATCTCCATAATGTCATTATTATTATTATTATTATTATTATTATTATTATTATTATTATTATTATTATATTTCTACATTCCTTGCTGTTTTTGGTATTCATACTTCCTGTTATTACTGTGTTTAATATCATTGTAGAGTTTTGCAATTTTCAAAAATCGTATTTAGCCTTCTGGACGTGACTTCTGTAACCACCTAAGGTCCACAGATGGAAATTAATCGTCTGCAATTGTACTTTCTGTTGTTATCATTTAAAAATTTTTTCTATTACTCCCCATATAAATACTGTCATTACCATTACAGTATTATGAATTCTATTTTTTCTACTTCTTCAGCAACTGTGTGGATACTGCCAATGATTATTTTTGTCATGTTACCTTATGTATCTAGATTGTGTGGAGTTTATTTGTATCTTCCATGTATATGGCCCTGAGCCACAATAAAGATTATTATTATTATTTAAAATTAAAACCACACAAGCAATTTAAATATCGAATGAAGATGTGAGGTAGATTTAAATGACATAAAATCAAAGGCTAAGATTTTTCAACAGTTACTGTACAGAGAATGAGAACTTGGTCCCACTGTATAACAATGTCACTGCCCATGATTTTTAATACTGACTGCAAACAATGTATTCCAAAACTGTAGCATAATTATGAAACCAAAAAGGGATTTTGACAAAGGAAAAATCTATTTCTGGGGGAAGACCTGTGTCACCCGGTGAAATTGGTTCCATCAAGCACATTTCTAGGTATAAGAATTGCTAAAAATACCAGAGAAAAAGCTATCTAGAATGCCGGGGTTACTACCCCCAGTTCGCTCATCTAATTTAATAAAAATAGATGTCGGTATACACAAAGGGTGAGTGTTGCCACTGCCACAGGCCTCCGCCCTGTAGAGATCTCCAATCTCAAAATCCCGGAAAGTGAGGGGCCGTCGCATATCCAACGCCCATCACCCAGCCAACCAACACCTCAGCCGCCATCTTAGCCTCATTCCATCTTAGCACGCTTGTAAACATTGCCGTGTTTTTCCCTTGTGCTGCTATTTTGCGAATTTTGCATTTTCATCAGGTCTTCCATCCAGGAATTTTCTTCTCCTAAGTTGAGTACCATCTCCTTTTGGTTTTTTCTTATAGAGGCTTCTTATTTGACCTTTAATTTAGTAATTACAAGGTTAAATAACATGGTGCGGTCGTCCGCGGTCGCTTCGCCTCGGCCATATTGGACCCTCAGTCTTCGTATGGTTTTAGCAGTGAGATTCTGCTTGTTTTTTTTTACACTGTTATATATTTTATATATATTTTTAAATATTTCTACTCCTTCAGGGAGTTCTTTTTGGCGAATTACCCTTTCGCTGGTAGGGGGTGAGGTGCCCGTATCATGACTGATCTAGGCTAGTATTGGAGGCTTCCCCCTCCCGCCTTTCTGATCATAAATATTCCTTTTCCCTGGGCCCCTTCCTCTGTCGGCGAGCGGGTACATTCTCCAAGATGGCACTGTTATGCTCATGATCTTTCCTGATGTGTACGGTGATGGATGACATGTATATTTTTGGATTAAAAATGTTTATGATTCAGCGTTAGGGTCAGCCATTTTACGATCACCCAAGCCCAACATGTCACGGGTTGTTTGGCCTTCTCTAGCACGAGTCTTTTATATATTATAATTTCTGTGCATACATATTTATATGTTTTTATATTTCACACATCATTTGGTTAACTTTTATTTAATACTTTAAGTCAGGTAGTTTCCTTGATGGGTATTCTGGCCTAGCCCTCTCGTCCGCAGTCGGAGGGCTAGGCTAGTTAGGTTAGGCGACTTTCATGACACTCATGCTTCCTAGCTCCCCCGACCAGGTCGTTTTGAGGCTTGGAGGGAGGTGTTGGATGGTTAAGGGAGTTCCTCGTTCTCTTGGCCCGCCTGACCATGCCGTCATGTTGTTGGAGGGTGTTATTAGGCTTGTGAGACCCCCCCTCCCCTGTTTTAGCCTACCTGACCAGACCGATTGGTTTTTGGAAGAAAAGGTTAGAATAGTGAGGGTCTCCTCATTACTTAGCCCCCCACCTGACCAGGCTGTCAGCGTTGGAGGGTGTGGCCAGACCTTATGCGGATTTCCCTCTCCCCTCCCCCTTCCATACCTCTGTTAGCCTTCTTACCCAAGTCAAAAAATTTTGACGTTGGGGAGTGGTCTGGAGTCGAAGGTTGCACTGTCTTTTTCATGTCGTTAGCCTAGCCCTTCCCTACCCATTCTTTAGCATTTGGCGGGTGTCCCTAGTTCTCCCTGCGCGAGGGACGTCGGTCTCTACGACCGGCACCCCGTGGGGAGTTTCTATAGGTGTCCAGGGGGTGTTTCCCACCCATCTGGCCACCAGTATTCGGTCCCCTCCATTTCATTCCTTCCCTATTCCTTAGCATTTGGCGTGTGGCCTTGACTTCTCCCCGCGCGAGGGACGTCGATCACTTATGACCGGCACCCCGTGGGGAGTTTCGGTCAGCGTCCAGATAGTGTTACCCACCTATCTGGCCTCCGCCTTTCGGTTTCCGCCATTCTGCTAGTGTTTCGTTTCGTTCGCTTTCCTCAGTGTTAGCTGGAGCATCGAACACAGGTCCAGGGACACTTTCTTGACTTCCGCTAGATTCATTCTCCGCCGGGTTTGTCAGGTCTCCCGTTGTTCTTGTACATGCTACTACTCTGGTGGGTATGGTTTTTGGTTGGTTGGCGCTTTCCACTACCTGTTCCCCGCCACAGGCGTTGAGAGTTGAGCCAGTTTTGAGGACTCCTCTCCGCCTCCTCCGCCGCTACCATAGGTATGAGGTAACGAGATTTCCGAGGCAATCACGGCGGAGTATCATAACCAGCATATCTTTAAGTACTTCTGTTTACATAATTAGTTGACCATTCTGTAGCATATCTTTACCATACCGCTGCCGGACTCTTTCCGGCGGTGTTTATTTAATTATACTATAATCATATTATAATTGTCGTATGATGCATGATCCTAGGTTAAGGTGTACTGTTACCGCTGGAGCAAGTCCGGCGGTCCTTAACTTAATGTTATTCATGTATTATATATTATCTTTATTCTGCCGGAGTTATCTCCGGCGGGATTCGGATTGACTGTAAGCATGCTCCATCACCCATATTAGGTTAAGGTACCTTATCTCCGTCGGACCTACTCCGGCGAGCCTTAACTAGCATACTCATGTATCATCTGTCCACTTACAGTTGGTACGCTGTCAGGAGCCTGGGTGTACGGCGGTCCTCCAGCAACCCTGTGGCCATGTGGTGTGTCGCTCCCACTCCGGCTGCGCGGTTCGCGTCGGGGACCTGATCGTCTGGCACCCAGACGGCTGTGAGGTGTGCTACGCTCTGTACGAGCAGGTGTTGGATGAGTCGGTAAGCTTCAAGTCCGCTAACCTTTAGTCTCCTTTTGACTTCATTGCTTATATTGATAGATATGGCGGTTGGAGATTGTTTTAGTAAGCCTTTCTTTTCTTTCAGTCTGACCGTAGTTCCCGCGACTCTTCGCTGTCGACCCTCAAGATCTGGGTCAGCGGGTTTGGGAGGAACGTCGCGTCGGGGAAGCCTTACATCTTGTCAGAGGAGATTTGTAATCTCCTCTGCCCCGGCGCCCGGATCTCAGCCGCAGTTCCGGTGGAAGTAGCCGCCCCTTTGATTGAGCAGATCCGGGAGGAGACGCAACCCTCCCAAGAAGACAACGTATGCGGAGAGGTGGCGGAAGAGGTGGTGGCCATCAACATCAACCTGGAACCTATGAGCGTTGATCCGGACCACCAGGTAGAAGGTAAGGGGGTAAGTGAGGCAGGGAGAGCAAGTGTTCCTAGCTCCCTTTTCAATTCTCCTTCTTCCTCCTCTTCTTCCTTTCAAGGTTTCCAGAAATCTTCTTACCTTGAGGACAGATCGAGGTCTACTGTCCCCAAGGTGACAACCTTGAAAACGAAGGGCTTATCTAAGTCCTCTAGGCCTCAAAGGTCTAATCCTGCAGCTCCCTCGAGGTCGTCACGGGCTCTTAGCCCAGTGGCGTCTACTAGTAAGGCTACTCCCCCTACCAAGGGGTCGAGATCCAGGGCGGTTAAGGCGAGTCCCCCTCAACCTAACTTTGACCCTGAGGCCTTTGCAGAGTTTCTCATACAGAAGCTCGACAAGAAGGTCGAAGCTAGGATGAATGACCTTTCCTCTCAGCTCGCTTCGGGCTTAAAGTCTTCAGACGATTCTTGGAAGTCTTTAGCCGAGAGGATGCAAACCCAGGAGAGCTTGCTCTCCGGGTTTATGAGCTCCGGAGTGGCGGCACAGACGTACGCTGTTCCGGATGCTTCCAGTCTTCCTCCCTTTGATAAGGGAAATCCTTGGCGTCTGGCTCTTCATGCTCCTTGGCATGAAGATACTCTCACCATTGAGGGCTTGGGTACACGCAGGTTGGAAGAACTGGAGTTCTTTCCACCCGACCTGGTGCCTCCCTACCCAGGCTATGCCAGGCTCACAGAGGAAGCCTGGATCAGATCAGACAAGGTCCAGAAGGAGACAGTCATCTTCCCTAGGGACCAAGCCCAATCCGCCTTGATGCGCACTCTCACGGAGTGGGAGGCAGAGAATACTAAGCTTACCCCCTTTAAGGGGACTTTCACTATGTTCTCGGTAGGTGAGGCTGTCCCTACCCCTGCATGACTAAGGTAGCACTGCTGACTAGTCAGGCAGGCATCGAGGGTAAGCCGCTACCTCAACTCCGGGAGACAGATCCCACTTCTCTTGTCTTCCCCGGAGATTCGGAATTTTGGTTGGGAGCTCCGGCCACGTTCACGGTGGGCAAACTCGACCCCGAGTGCGCTTCATCCTCTTTCAGTGAACAGCTTCCCAAGATTCCGGAGGCTCTTCTAAAGCGGAATTGAAGCCAGGTGCAGGTTGAGTCGCTCCTGCATTCTTTGTGTCTGACGGAGGCAACAGCTGTGACCTACACCGAAGAACCTCTCTTCCAGGTCCTAACCAAATCCCTGTTGGCGGGATTCCAGGCGGACCTGTACGACTTTATAGTGGCGAGGATGAATTGCCGGAAGCACATCTTTGCGGACACCACCATAGGGCATGAACCCAATAGGCTCATGAGGAGCTCTATTTGGGGCGCCAATAGATGAAGTTAACAATGTCCTGGCGGAGGCAACCAGGGCAAATCAAAGCCTCTGCTCCCGCTGGGGTCTCCCCTTCAAAAGGAAGGCCACCGAGTCCGCCGGACCTCAAGCCAAATCAGGGAAAAGGTTCAGGAGGTACAAAAGACCTCACACCCAGACTGTGCTGCAAGCTGTACCGGTCTCCCAGGTCGGTCAGCCTTCAACTTCAAAAGCCCAGCCTCAACAACAATTTGTGCTGATGAAGCCGGCTCAGCATACCCTTGCTTCTCCAACCTTCGTGACATCCCCGGCTTTCAACGCTTCGTTTGAAAGCCAGGGGGTGTTTCGAGGCTTTAATAGGAACGCGAGGGGAAGCAGAGCCAGAGCCTCCTCAGAGGTAGGTCTGCGTCCACGTTCCCTCTCTCCCGAGGAGAGGAGGCCGAGATAGTAGAGGAGAGGTAAGCCCTCTCCCCCCCAATGAGTCTCCTCAGGTAGGCGGGAGGTTGTATCTCTTTCGGGACTGATGGACCTTCAGTCCGTGGGCCCACAGCATAGTCTCCAAAGGTCTGGGATGGAGCTGGAGCAGAGGTCCTCCTCCGCTAGTCAGATTCCATCAATCCCCATCCAAAGCCCTCCTGGACTTTGTAAAGGACTTGCTTCACAAGAGGGCTATAAAGAAAGTGAGACACCTGAAATTTCAAGGCAGACTGTTCAGCGTTCCGAAGAAAGGCTCCAGTCAGCAAAGAGTAATCCTAGACTTGTCTCGTCTCAATCTATACATTCAATGCGACAAATTTCGCATGCTTACAATCTCGCAGGTGCGGACCCTACTTCCCCGTGGAGCCGTCACCACTTCTATAGATCTTTCAGACGCCTATTATCACATCCCGGTTGCAAGAAATTTCTCTCCTTACCTAGGATTCAGACTAGGAAAACAAGCTTACTCATTCAGAGTCATGCCATTCGGGCTCAACATAGCGCCCAGAATCTTCACCAAACTGGCAGAAACAGTAGTCCAGCAATTGCGGTCCCAGGGGATCTTGTTAGCCGCATACCTAGATGATTGGATAATTTGGGCATCCAACGCCGAGGAATGTCGGAGAGCAACAGCCATAGTGATCAACTTCCTGGAATCCCTAGGCTTTCAAATAAACAGGGAGAAATCCCGCCTAGTTCCGGAGGCTCGATTTCAGTGGCTGGGAATCCAATGGGATCTGGACTCTCACAAACTGTCTCTTCCGCCAGCCAAAAGGAGGGAAATAGCCAAAGCCACCAGGCAGTTCCTCAAAAACAGGAAAGCCTCTCGTCGTACCCAGGAAAGAGTCCTAGGTTCTCTTCAGTTTGCATCTGTAACAGACCTGCTTCTGAAAGCCAAACTGAAAGACATAAACAGTGTGTGGCGGAGACGAGCCAACAACAGATTCAGAGACAAGGTGTCCCTAATTCCGCTGGTGTTGAGGAAAAGACTTCGACCGTGGTCAACAGTCAAGAGTTTGTCAAGGTCAGTACCCCTCCAATTTCCTCCTCCATCATTGGTGATCCACACGGATGCTTCCCTGAGCGGGTGGGGAGGATATTCCCAACACAAAAAAGTTCAAGGAACGTGGTCCACTGTGTTCCGCCAGTTCCATATCAACATTCTCGAAGCAATGGCAGTATTTCTAACTCTGAAAAAACTACGTCCATCCAGACAGATTCATATCAGACTGGTACTGGACAGCGCAGTAGTAGTGCATTGTATAAACAGGGGGGTTCCAAGTCGAGCCGGATCAATCAAGTGATGATAGCAATTTTCTCCCTAGCAAGAAAACACCGTTGGCATTTGTCAGCCACCCATCTGGCAGGTGTCTGGAATGTCATTGCGGATTCTCTGTCCAGGACAACTCCGCTGGAGTCGGAATGGTCTCTGGACAAAACATCATTCGAGTGGATTTGCCGTCAGGTACCAGGTCTCCAGGTAGATCTGTTTGCCACAGAGAGCAACCACAAACTTCCATGTTACGTTGCTCCAAATCTGGACCCTCTTGCTCACTCCACAGATGCGATGTCAATAGATTGGAACATGTGGCAGAAAATCTATCTGTTTCCACCAATAAACCTGTTGATGAAAGTTTTGCACAAGCTCAGGTCATTCAAAGGTCAAGTGGCCCTGGTGGCACCCAACTGGCCGAAGAGCAGTTGGTTTCCTCTTCTTCTAGAGTTGAAACTCCGGTGTATTCAAATCCCCAGGCCAAAGTTGACTCAAATAGTACAAACTCGGACTGTGTCAGCTTCCTCAAGAATTCTAAATGCCCTGGCTTTATGGACTTCATGAAATTCACAGCTCAGAGAGATGCTAATATTGATCCTATTAATACTCTGTTCTTAGAATCAGACAAAAGGGACTCTACTCTCAGACAATATGATTCAGCAGTTAAAAAGTTAGCATTATTCCTGAAAGAATCTGAAGCTAAAGTGATGACCACGAATCTTGCAATCTCTGTCTTCAGGTCATTATTTGAAAAAGGACTGGCCTCTAGTACTTAATTATGAAACCAAAATATACTTTTTAGTAATTTTAGTCCTTTATAAGTCAACCTGAATTAGTTACTTTAAATAAATTTGCTCCGGTAAAATTTTAGCTTGGGAAATAACTAGTAAAAAACCATTTCCAAATACAACGGCTGCGATCTTTTCAGGTATAGGGACAGAACTATACCACAACCTTACAGCTGTGGACTAGATAGTACAGTGTGAATGAATGGTGTAGATGGGCAGTGACAGTCAAATAATCATCAGGTCATGGACCATTAATGTGTTCATACACTGTGATCCAAGCCTAATTGGTACTGGTTTTGATTTCAGTGTCAATTCTGACTAACGGCTGTCAGTTAGCTAGTTAATGGTTATGACTAGAATTTCAAAGGTAACTTGAAATTTGAAACTTTCAAGTGAGTGTAAGTATTGAAATAAGAGCTTCAAATTCATCTTACTCCTTTGTGCAGTTTTAGAAAATCCTATTTCTGCACTTGTCAATTCTTGCTTTACAATTCATATGCAGCATTATTTTCTTTGCTTCATTATTTGTTGATGCTACATGCCTGGATTTCATGTCTAGTATCAGTACTACATTCCAGGATTCGGAGTATGTGGAACATTATCTGCTTGGACTGGTTTGCATAAGTGTTTTTTTTTGTGGGATTTAACTCTCCCACTCACATCAAATCAGCTACAGTATCTACATATAATGAAATGAAACAGAGGTATAATTAGGGCCATGATAATAACAATAAAATTCAATGGACAAATAAATGAGGTTTAAATACCTGCAAAAAAAAAACAATTCTTCATCTGTCAGATGATTCTTTATAAAATCCTGTTTAGGTGTCCAGGCAAAGACAATTCCTGGTAATGAAAATGTGGCACAGACTGACATAAATGCCTAACTTAGACACCTGTACTTCATACACAGATGGTTTCATTTTAATCTTTCTACATTCTTGTCCTCCCTTTTCCTCAGCTCAACAGCCAGGTAAGAGAAGGAACAGTGGGGAAAAACTTAAGGTCCACAGTCAATTGTGTCCCCATTAAGCTGCTCAGTCTTTGGTTGCAAGGATTATCTTGTCAATAATATTGTTAATTAAAAATATCGAGCAGGACTTTCTATTTCCCAAAGAATATTTGCTGAAATACTATGTTGGTTGTGCATCTTCAAGGATCAAGCTCAACTATAAGAAGTTACCTCTATACTTTTAGACTACTGTGTTGTGTGGAACCTACTGCATGGAGGATACTGGGCCTGTTGCAAAAATGTACTGACTAGGCAGAGTGAGCCCATTGTACCTAATGTACACAATGAAAATAATAATCAATGAAATCAATGTACCATATGAATAAAATGCACCAGAGCCATCATCAACTAGAACACATGCACACATTAAATACATTTACTCAGGTTTCTGTCTGTGCAATTAAAAAAATAAATAAAACAGTAATGATAAAATTCAGACTAATTTAAGATTTTCAAAATTTGGATTTTTTAAAAATTAGTCACCCCTTGGGCTTTTGTATTTCATAAATTACTTTTTATATTTTATCTATTAATTTACATTTCCTCATGAATATTAAAATTGGGTCAATTGAAAAATGTCGCAGACTCTGATAAAACTTCACCAGTCGCTCCATTTCCAAAAGTTGATAACTGATACTAGTTATATTTTGGACATTCGAATAACACGTTTAACTGTTATTATCACTTTGCATTCTGAGCATTCACAAGCTGGCTCATGTGCGCTGCTCATTAAGTGCCCATGTGTCAGACGATTATGGCCTATTCAGAGACGTGTTAGAATTACTTGGTATGATGAACTCCATTTTTTAACTCCTGGTTTTATTTGGTTCAACTTATTATTTTCACGTTCTTCATTCCATTTATTTTGCCATTTGTTTATAATGCCTACTTTTATATGTGTTTTATAATCATTAACTGGGATATTTACATTCGATCTTGTCATATGGGCTGCTTCTTTAGCTACTTTATCAGCCTCTTCATTCACCTTAATCCCTACATGGGCAGGGATCCAACATATTTCCATATTTTTCCCATTATTATATAACTTATGGAGTAACAACTTTATCTGTTGTACAATGATATTTTTTGGTTTGTAACTCTGAATGGCTTCGATGGCACTTCTGCAGTCACTAAAAATCACAAAATTATTACATGGTTTCTTTAATTATTTTTATGGCTGATGTTATATTGCGTAATGTGGACCTTTTCGGCTTATATGCTCTATTGTATGTTGTCATGATGTTCTGGGGTACATCAGTAGCTTTTTGATAAATATTTTTAGCGTGTGCAAATTCTTATTTTATTCATAGACCAAGGAGGTAATTTTACTATTGAAGGCAATTGCACATTTATATTCAACGACTCCAACAGTCTTTAGCTCCAACAGGGAAAGGTGGTGAGTGAATGTTTATAAATAATCTCTTAATTCAAATAATTTTGTGGTTGGAGAATCATTTGTCTGAATTCTCAGGGCGCTCTTCATTGTTACAAACTCTCTATGGAGAGACTGTGGTAGTTCACCACATTCAACTTGTAAAGATGACTTTGGTGATGATCTAAAGGCTCCTGAACATATTCTAAGGCCTTCGTTATGAACTGGGTCTAATGTTATCGCTTCCATAGTCAATGACGGACAACACTGTTGCTTTATACAGTACAGTAAAGGTATGTCTAACAGCTCCCAAGTACAGTAGTGTTTGATAATTTTTTAATTAGATTTATTGCTCTTTTGCATTTTGATTTCATGTATGTTATGTGAGCTTTCCAATCTAGGTGAGTATCAAATACTAATCCTAAGAATTTAGCAGTTTGGCCACTTGGTATGGAATGATTTCTGATTTTTAAATCTATTTCTTCATAAAAATGTATTGGATATCAAGGCTACCACCTAAACTTCAGCACCACAAGCAGCCACGGCAGCTTATGACAGAGACACCGTGAGTAAGTGAGTTCATTCCAGAGAGGGACACTCACCAGAGAAGATTTCTTATACCGGGTGTTTCGAAATTAGAGGCCCGCCCTCCACAAAACAAATGGAAAGTTATGAAGTTTCCTGCTATAGCCTATCTTCAAGTACATTATTTTAAGTTTCTATTAAGCTATTTTTCATTTTACATTTCTTGTACTTTCAGATTGAGTGACGGAGTTAGATACAGCCATGGCTAACGACTCGGAGGAAATCAGATGGATTGACCGAATCCGGGCTATAACCTTCAGAGAGGCCTGGGATGCTGGCACATCCTTCATTTCATGTTCCTGGATAGCTAAATACATTAAATGAGATGAATCCTTTGTTAAAAGAAATTGGAACAAAAATCCATATGACTGTCATCGCAAAAAGAATGAGAATCTTGGAAGGCCTGAAGTCCTTTCTCAGGAGTCAAAAGACATCATAGCTGAGGCAGTGGGTAGACCAAGAAAGTCTTTATGTAAATTGGTGCTTGAACTAGAAACAAAAAGGGGAAAGAAGAGAAGTTACAGTGCTGTATATTGTGAGTTGAAAAAAATCTGGTATCGATAAAGCCATTTCATGTTATCAGCAAGCCCAGCATCACTCAGCAACAGAGAGAAGACCATGCATGGTTTTGTGGTTCATTTCTTAAAGATTGGGATGAGCTGACTTTCTCCATGTTGCCGCATCAGATGAATTCTTCATTTACACAGCCAGGAAGCCAAATCATAAAAATGACATAATTTGGGCTGCAAAGTTGGATGATATCAGCGATGATGTGCGCCATCGCCAAGTTGTGAAATTTCCTGAATGTTTGCGAATTTTCCTCCATTTCACAGCCAAACAGTTAATGTGGATCATCAAAGAAAAAGGAAAGGCATGGAATGGCAAATACTTCAGAGAAACTGCTTACTGGTGGAGTATTTACTTTCCTTAAAGATCCTGAAAATGTGTTATCTGTTGAAGAAGTCACATTTTTGCATGATAAGGCACCATGTTTCAAGGCTCTTCAGACACAGGAGCTGCTTCGAAACAGTGGTATTGATTTCTTCTCATCAAGTGAATTTCCAGGTAGCTCCCCTGACCTAATGTGTCTAAAAACATTGGTAGTATCTTAAAGGATCGTGTTGAAGCACACACAGTGAACTATGATGGTATACCAAGCCTCGACGACACTCCCAGCTGGAGAGAGGTGACCGAGGTGCTCAGGGAAATGGAGTTGAGTCAGAGCTTGTTTGCAATTTGCTGAAATCATACCCCTCAAGAATGCAGGCTGTGGTACAGGCAGATGGAGGCCACACAAAATATTAAATACTCAGAGAGAAACTTAAATAAATACCTGTTCTGAATTACTTTTGTTTTTGTCCATATCAATTTTTGTTTATGCTGTAGCTGGGGTGGGGGTGGGGGTTCTAATTTCGAAACACCATGTATTGATGATGAGAGGTGAACTAAGTAGTAAGTAAAGTAAGTGCTTTGTACATTATGCTTTTGTTTTGCTTTCACTGGTTTTCATTCCTCACTTCTCTATTTCACTTCTTCATCTCTGAGGATGGTGGATGACCTTTGCCTTTGAGTTTCCTGTTAATATCAAGTCATCTGCATTTGATAGCTCCTGACTGACTTCCTTTCCTCACAACTTGACTGCTTTCCTCATTAATATTATAAAAATGGGGCTGATCCTTGATGAAAAGCAACTTTTAGCTAATATTGTTCAATACATTCAGGCTTTCTTCATTCTGAAGCTCATGGTGAGATTTAGTATCACTTTTTCAATGGCTTTCCAGTACCTGTACTACTTGTCTTCACAATGGACATCTAATAGCTTGTCTTTGTAATCATCCCAATGTTTTCTAAGCGTCTATTAATATCTTTTTAAATGGTACTTCTGCATCTGCCTGAAGGATCAACTCTGTGGTCTGTCTCGATAGCAAGAGTCCAAACTGATAACTGAGAAATAATAAAGGTTACATAGCTATGCATTTGTACTAACATGCCTCAATACCATAAACAATTTGTGTTGGAAACCTTAGTATATACTCAAAACTAAACAACCACAAATTCTTGCACCAACGCACATCAAAGTGTACAATAAACACTTATGATGGAATAAATAAATAATTGAAAGATGTACAAGATAAACATACTTTAAAGAAGGTAAAAATACTGACTTAGCAACCACAGTAATTTAGAACAGATGAGGAGATCCTACAAAGGGATTTTGAACTTCAAAATTTCCAGTTACTAACTTGCTCAATACGAGTACAATACAAGTAGACAAACTCCACTTACAGTCTACTCCATTTGACAAGCACGATGATATAGTATTAGCAGAAGATACAAGATTGTAATTCATCTAGATCTCTTGAACTTGGCATTGATTTCCAAACTTGTTCAAATTAGCAGTAACACAGATGGTTGAAGCTGCAAAATATAACTAAACCCCAACTAGCTTTCAGAGGGGATAAAAAATACTTTCAGAAACAAACAAAGTAATAAGAGTAACTCACCCTAATAAATTTCCTTTAGGGCAAGGTTTTGAGTCAACCTCTCCATCTTGGACATTCAGTGCAATTACTTCTTCAGCAGCAACAAAAGGTATGTCTAGTTCATTACTGTAATAACAAAATGCAAAGCAAAGCCTTACTATAAATTCACACACTTACATTTTATAAACATTCTACCACTACACATTAATTGATTTGTGGCTCAATAACCTAAGGTTACAACATCTGAGTTACTGATGACATAATAAGATTAAGTAGGAAACTAAAAGATATATATATATATATATATATATATATATATATATATATATATATATATATATATATATATATATATATTTATATATATATATATACATATATATATATACATATATATATATATATATATATATATATATATATATATATATATATATATATATATATATACATATATATATACATATATATATATACATATATATATATACATATATATATATATATATATATATATATATATATATATACATATATATATATATATATATATATACACATATATATACATATACATATATATATACATATATACATATATATATACATATATATATATATATATATATATATATATATATATATATATATATATATATATATATATATATATATATATATATGTATATATACATATATATATATATATATATATATATATATATATATATATATATATATATATATATATATATATATATATATATACATACATATATATATATATATATATATATATATATATATATATATATATATATATATATATATATATATATATATATATATAACGGATGACTGGGTGTAAGTCAAAAAGTTCCAGGAAAATTCAATATACTCTTTATTTAAGGAAATTCAAACATCATTTTTCTACATATCTACCATCTAACTCTATACACTTTTCAAATGCTGTTTCCACCTCTGCAACCCTTCTTTGTAGAAATTTGGGGCCTTTCTATTAAACCTCTTAAGTTTAAGTGTTCCTTGAGTTTTGGGAACAGGAAAAAATCTGAAGGAGCAAGATCAGGACTATAAGGAGGATGTGGAAGAGTTTCCCACCTAAATTTCCGTAGGACTTCTCTTGCAACCCTTGATGAACGTGCTGGAGTGTTATCATGATGGAACAAAATTCTGGTGCAACTTTCCTCGACGTTTTTAGCCAATACAGTCTTCAGTTTTGCAAAACACCTTTGTAGTAGTTCCCGGTGATTGTTTTTGTCCTTCAAGGAAATCAATCAAAATCACTCCTTTGGAGTCCCAAAACACTGTTGCCATAACCTTCTGGGCAGATCTCGCCACTTTGAACTTCACTGGTGCAGCTGAACCTCTTGGTAACCATTGCTTTGATTGAATTTTACTTTCTGGGTCATATTGATGGATCCAAGTTTCATCTCCAGTAACAATCCGGTCAAAAAACTCTGATTCATTTGATTCAATCTTCGTTAAAACTGCAAGAGAAAGTTCAGCTCTTTGATGCAGTTGGTCTTCACGCAACGCTTTTGGGACCCAACGTGCTGAAAGTTTACTCAAACCAAGATTTTCATTTAAAATTGAAAATGCGGAACCATGGGAGATCCCAGTTTTTATGGTTTCCAATCAAGCTTGGTCAGGAACTTGATGTTAGCTCTCATCTCAAAATTTTTATTTTCCATGGGTTCAAGATATACAGTTTTCTGAAGCAGATGTTAACACCACAGTAGCAAGAGGATGACTGAGGTAACAAGTCTATATGGATCACTACATCACAGATAATTGTTTACTAAGTATTTGGGTTGTTTCATTCCTGTGTAAATACATCATTCAACAATTTTTCCTGGAACTTTTGACAACAAAATGTATATATACATATACATATATATATATATATATATATATATATATATATATATATATATATATATATATATATATATATACATATATATATATACATATATATATATATATATATATATATATATATATATATATATATATATATATATATATATATATATATATATATATATATATATATATATATATATATATATATATATATATATATACATAACATTATATATATATATATATATATATATATATATATATATATATATATATATATATAGCTACATGTATATATATATATATATATATATATATATATATATATATATATAATATATTAATTGATATATATATATATATATATATATATATATATATATATATATATATATATATATATATATTTCAACGTTTAAATAGTGTTTTAATACAAAGATATTCTTATTTTATATATATATATATATATATATATATATAATATATATATATATATATATATATATATATATATATTTTGAAATATCCATTTAGCACTATTTCTAGGTATAAGTATTGCTAAAAATACCAGAGAAAAGCTAAACACAATGCCAGGGTTACGACCCCCAGTTCGAGCTCCATTTAATGGTGTCGGTATACACAAAGGGTGAGTGTTGCCACTGCCACAGGCCTCTGCCCTATAGAGATCTCCAATCTCAAAACCCCAAAAGTGAGGAGTCGTCACATACCTCATCACCCTCTTCTCCCAGCCAGCCAACACCTCAGCTGCCATCTTGCAAACATTCCAACTTAGCATGCTTTCAGCACATCACCGTGTTTTTTCTTGGTGCTGTTTTTTCGTGATTTTCGATCTTGCATCATGTCATCCCTTCCAGAATTTGCATCACCTAAGTTGAGTACCATCTCCTTTAGGTTTTTTTTACAGAGGCATCTTATTTGACCTTTAATTTATTGTTTACCAGGTAAATAACACGACGCCGCCGATTATCCTGGCGTCCTTCGGCCTCCATGCTGGACCCTCAGTCTTCGCATGGTTTTAGCAGAAAGTTACTGCTAGTTTTTTCTATATAATTATATATATATATATCCTTTCATTTGGGCAGTTTTATTATATGAATCACCTTTTCGCTGGTAGGGGTTAGGAGCCCGTATCATGATTGATCTAGGCTAGTGACGGAGGTTTTCCCCCTCCCGCCTTTCTGATCATAGATTCTCTTTTTCCTGGTCCCCTTCCTCTGCCAGCGAGCAGGTACATTCTCCATGATGGTACTGTTATGCTCATGACCTTTTCTGATGTGTACGGTGATGGATGACATGTAAATCTTTGGATTAATTTTAATTGTGATTCAGCGTCAGGGTCGGCCATATTGGTATCCCCATTTTCCCATATACCATCGCGGGTTGTCTGGCCTTCTCTACAGCTGAGTCTTTTATGTATTCATAAATATATTCTGTGCATATATATGTTTTTATATTTTACACATCATCTGGTTAACTTGTTATTTTAGTACTTGAAGTCAGATAGTTTTATTTGTTTAGGTATTTTCTAGCCTAGCCTACTCGACCGTTCCGTAATCGGTTTCCGAGAGTTAGGCTAGTCAGGATAGGCTCTTTTCACGATGCTCATGCTTCCTAGCTCTCTTGACCAGGTCGTTTTGAGGCTTGGAGGGAGATGTTAGGTTGTTGAGGGAGTTCCTCGTTCTCTCTTGGCCCAGGCTGTGAGGTTTTTGGAAGGTGAGGTTAGAATAGCGCCTTTGTCCCCTCAATTCGTAGCCTCCCATCTGACCAGACTTTCAGTATTGGAGGGTGTGGCCAGACACTGTGTGGTTTCCCCCCCTCCTGTTGCACCTATTCTGGCCTTCCTGTCCAAGTCAAAAAAGTTTTGGTTTTGGAAGTTGGTCTGGGATCTAAGGTTGCACAGATCTTTTTGTGTATGTAGCCTAGTCCTTCCTTACCTATCAATTAGCATTTGGCGTGTGACCCTAGACATCTCCCTTACGCCGGGACGCCGATCACTTATGATCGGCACCCATGGGGAGTTTCCGTCGGCTTCAGAGGGTGGTACCCACCCTTCTGGCCACCGCTTATCGGTTTCCGCCACTCTGCTATCTTTTCCCATTGTCGGCAGGTGTTTCGTTTGTTCGCTTCCCTCAGTGTTAGCTGGAGCATCGAACACAGTCCCAGGGATGCTATCTTGACTTTCGCTATGTTCATTCTCCGCCAGGTTAGTCAGATCTCTCGTTGTTATAGTACACGTTACCACTCCGGTGGTATGGTTTTCGGTTGGTCGGCGCTTTCCACTACCTGGTTCCCGCCCCACGCGTTGAGAGTTGAGTCAGATGCGAAGACTCCTCTCCGCCTCTTCCGCCGCTACCATGGGTGTGAGATAACGAGATTTCCATGGCAATCAGGGCGGAGTATCATAACACCAGCGTTTCTTAAAAGTACTCTTGTTTACTTAATTAGTTGACCATTCCGTAGCATAACTTATATCTATGTCCGCTACCGGATTCTATCCGGCGGTGTTTAATTATATGAATGCATGTTCCTAGGTTAAGGTATCCTGTTACCGCCGGACCTACTCCGGCAGCCCTTAACTTTATGTTATTCATGTATCGTATATTATCTTTATGCTGCCGGATTTAATTCCGGCGGGATTTTGCCTGACAGTAAGCATGTTCCATCACCCATTATTAGGTTAAGGCATCCTATCCGGCGGGCCTTAACTCGCGATACTCATGTATCATCTTTCCGCTTACAGATGGTACGCTGTCAGGAGCCTGGGTGCACAGCGGTTCTCCAACAACCCTGTGGCCATGAGGTGTGCCGCTCACACTCCGGCTGCTCGGTTCGCGTTGGGGACCTGGTCGTCTGGCACCCGGATGGCTGTGAGGTCTGTTACGCTCTGTACGAGCGAGTGATGGATGAGTCGGTAAGCTTTAAAGACCGCTCACCTTTAGTCTTCTTTGACTTTAATGCTTATATTGATATATATTCTCGATTGGAGAATATTTCAGTAAATCATTTCTTTTCTTTCAGTTGACCGTGATAGCTCCGCGACTCTTCGCTGTCGACCCTGAAGATCTGGGTTGGCGGGTTTGGGAGGAACGTTGCATCGGGGAAGCCTTACGTACTGTCAGAGGAGATTTGTAATCTCCTCTACCCTGGAGCCCGGATCTCAGCCGCAGTGCCGGCGGAAGTAGCCGCCCCCTTAATCGAACGGATCCGGGAGGAGACGCAACCCTCCCAAGAAGACAACCTGTGCAGAGAGGTGGCAGAAGAGGTGGCGGCCATCAATATCCACCTCAAACCTATGAGCGTCGATCCGGACCACCAGGTAGAAGGTAGGGTGGTAAGTGAGGCACGGGGAGAGAGTGTAGCTAGTCCCCTTTTGGTTCTCCTTCCTCTTCTTCCTCTTTCCAAGGTTTTCCTAAAGGCAGCTTTCCTGAGGACAGGTCGAGGTCTACTGTCCCCAAGGTGAAAACTCTATGAAGAAGAAGGACTTACATAAGTCCTCAGGCCTCAAAGGTCTAATCCGTCAGCTCCTCAAGGTCGTCACTGGCTCTTAACCCAGTGGCGTCCACTAGCAAGGCTACTCCCCTGGGAAGGGGTCGAGATCCAGGTCATCTAAGGCTAGTCCCCCTCAGCCTAACTTTGACCCTGAGGCCTTCAAGTGGAACTTTTAATGCAGAAGTTGGATAAGAAGGTCGAAGCCAGGATTAATGACCTTTCCTCCCAGCTCGCTTTCAGCCTGCAGATCTCTGGTGAGTCAGTGAAATCTTTAGCAGAGAGGTGCAGACCCAGGAAAGCTTGCTCTCGGGTTTATGCGCTCCCCGAGTAGCAGCACAAACTTACACTGTTCCAGATGCCTCCAGTCTGCCCCCCTTTGATAAGGGAAACCCATGGCGCCTGGCCCTTCACGTTCCTCGGCATGAAGACACCCTGACCATCGAGGGCTTGGGAACTCGTCGGGTTGGAAGAACTGGAGTTCTTTCCACCCAACCTGGTGCCTCCCTACCCAGGCTACGCCAGGCTTACGGAGGAAGCCTGGATCAGATCAGACAAGGTCCCAAAGGAGACAGTCATCTTCCCTAGGGACCAAGCCCAATCCACCTTGATGCGCTCTCACTGAGTGGGAGTGAAAACACTAAGCTTACCCCCTTTAAGGGGACTTTCACTATGTTCTCTTTGGTGACTCCATCCCTACCCCTGCACTCGACTAAGATAGCAGTGCTGACTAGTCAGGCGGGAATCGAGGGTAAGCCCTACCTCAACTCCGGGAGACAGATCCCACTCTCTTGTCTTCCCGGAGATTCTGAATTTTGGTTGGGAGCTCCGGCCATGTTCACGGTGGGCAAACTCGACCCCGAGTGCGCCTCATTTCTTTTTAGTGAACAGCTTCCCAAGATTCCGGAGGCTCTTTTGAAGGCAGAATTTGAAGCTAGGTGCAGGTTGAGTCACTCCCTGCATTCCATTACCATTACGGAGGCAACAGCGGTAACCTACGCTGAAGAACCTCTTTTCCAGGTCCTGACCAAATCCCTGTTAGCGGCATTCCAGGCGGACCTGTATGATTTTGTAGTGGCAAGACTAAACTACCGAAAGCACATCTTTGCAGACGCCACTATTAGACACGAGCCCAATAGGCTCATGAAGAGTTCTATCTTGGGCCCTAACATCTTCCCCTGAGGATGAAGTCAACAATGTTCTGGCGGAGGCAACCAGGGCAAATCAGAGCCTCCGCTCCCGCTGGGGTCTCCCCTTCAAAAGGAAGGCCACAGAGTCCGCCGGACCTCAAGCCAGGGATAGGAAAAGATTCAGGAGGTACAGAAAACCTCAAGCCCAAACTATGCTCCAAGCTGTACCAGGTCTCTCAGATCGGTCAGCCTTCAACCTCAAAAGCCCAGCCTCAGCAACAGTTTGTTCTGATGCAGCTGGCTCAGCAAACCCTTGCTTCTCCAACCTTCGTGGCGTCCCCCTGCTTTCAATGCTTTGTTTCAAAGCCAGGGGGCATTTCGAGGTTTCAACAGAAATGCAAGGGGAAGCAGAGCCAGAGCCTCCTTCAGAGGTAGGTCTGCATCACGTCCTCTGTCACTGGGAAGAGGAGGCCGGGGTGGTAGAGGAAGTAAGCCCTCTCCCGCTCAATGAGTCCCCTCAGGTAGGCGGGAGGTTACATCTCTTCCGGGACCGTTGGATCTTCAGTCCCTGGGCCCACAGCATAGTTTCCAAAGGTCTGGGATGGAGCTGGAGCAGAGGTCCTCCTCCGCCAGTCAGATTCCATCAGTCTCCATCCAAAGCCCTCCTGGACTTTGTAAAAACCTTCTTCAAAAGAGGGCAATAAAGAAAGTGAGACACCTGAAATTTCAAGGCAGACTGTTCAGTGTTCCAAAGAAAGACTCCAGTCAGCAAAGAGTAATCCTAGACTTGTCTCGTCTCAATTTATACATTCAATGCGACAAGTTTCAATGCTTACAATCTCGCAGGTGCAGACCCTACTTCCCGTGGAGCCGTCACCACCTCTATAGATCTTTCAGACGCCTATTATCATGTCCCGATTATGAAAATTTCTCTCCTTACCTAGGATTCAGACTAGGAAATCAAGCTTACTCGTTCAGAGTCATGCCATTCGGGCTCAACATAGCGCCCAGAATTTTCACCAAACTGGCAGAAACAGTAGTCCAACAACTACGGACCCAGGGGATCATGTTAGCCGCATACCTGGACGATTGGATAATTTGGGCACCCAACGCCAAGGAATGTCGGAGAGCAACATCCATAGTGATCAGCTTCGTGGAATCCTTAGGTTTTCAAATAAACAGGAAGAAATCCCGCCTAGTTCCGGAGGCTCGATTTCAATGGTTAGGAATCCAATGGGATCTGGACACACACAAATTGTCACTTCCGCCAGCCAAAAGGAGGGAAATAGCCAAAGCTACCAGGCAGTTCCTCAAAAACAAAAGAGCCTCTCGTCGTACCCAGGAAAGATTCCTAGGTTCTCTTCAGTTCGCGTCAGTAACAGATTTGCTGCTGAAAGCCAAACTGAAAGATATAAACAGGGTATGGTGGAGATGAGCCAACAGCAGATACAGAGACAAGGTGTCCCTAATTCCGCTGGTGTTGAGGAAGAGGCTTCGACCGTGGTCAACAGTCAAGAGTTTGTCAAGGTCAGTACCTCTCCAATTTCCTCCTCCATCATTGGTTATCCACACGGATGCTTCCCTGAGCGGGTGGGGAGGATATTCCCAACACAAGAAAGTTCAAGGAGCGTGGTCCACTATGTTCCGCCAGTTCCATATCAACATTCTGGAAGCAATGGCAGTATTTCTAACTCTGAAGAAACTGCGTCCAACCATACAGATTCATATCAGACTGGTACTGGACAGTGCAGTAGTTGTGCATTGCATAAACAGAGGGGGCTCCAAGTCGAGCCGGATCAATCAAGTAATGATTGCAATTTTTTCCCTGGCAAGGAAACACCATTGG
>NC_089755.1:19724553-19732053 GCF_040412425.1 Macrobrachium rosenbergii
CATCCTACTCCTCACGTTCCTAAACTACCTTTCTATTCCAGTCTTCCTTTTATTCATGACACAATCTTTTATAAAGAACTCCAACCTCTAATATCCCATCATCTCCCTGCCGTGAAAATCAAAATTATACCCACAAACCCACTGAATATTGGTAGCCTTTTCAGCTTCAAAGACCGTTTGGATCCTTTAATGACCTCTTGTGTTATTTATAATTTTACTTGTCCTTGATGTAATCGAGGAACCTACAGTATATTGGATCAACACATAGGTTATTCAAGGTTCGAATCGACAGTCATAGAGCTGTCAGCTATAGAACTGGCACTAAACTTTCAAATCCCGAATTTTCCAACATAAGAGATCATGCCGATAAATGCAAACATTCTATTCAGTACAAAGACTTTAAGGTTTTGGGCAGAGCCTCTAATCACAAACTTTTAACAATTAATGAATCATTGTTTATTAAAAAACTGGTCCCCACACTGAACACCCATGCTATGTCAACACCTCTTTATCTCTCGTGAACTGTTTATGTTTTTGGTCAATCCTTCCTCTGCCTCCATACTCAACGGTTGGTCCTTATTCATATTTTTAACTTTGCTTGTTTTAATGTAATTTATATTGTGTATTTTAATATGTGTCACTTAATTTTATTGTACTAATTAGGTATTATTATTTGTAGCTTGAAAATGATGCCTGCTGGTTGGCCTCGAAATGTTGCAATTGAATAAATATGACCTTCTTGACCTGTTGGTGTGCTCCCCCTGCCTTCATTGTATTACTGGGTTTTGAGAAACCTCTGCCTGTTGAATATATATATATATATATATATATATATATATATATATATATATATATATATATATATATATATATATATATATATATATATATATGTATATATATACAGGTATACATATAATTATGATTTTAACCTGGGGAATGCTTACCATGAGCCGGCTGTTGACTCAGAATGAGTATTTACTTGACTTACCACATAAAATTTCTTAGTTCGGACTGCAGTTGATTCAAATAATTGTAATATATAATACAAAGAAAAAAGGGGTATTATTGAGATGAGGGCTCTACTCATAGGGCAATTTTGTAAGTAAACAAAGTTGGGTAAGTTTAAGATTATGTATATTTATATTAGTAAACAATCAGAATATGAAATTCACTTAGGCAGGCATGTAAGGCCTGGGAATTTAGCAAAATACAAGGCTATGTACAAATGAGCGCTTTGAAGATATATCTGTTTCTGTGATGATGCTGATAAGGGCATCATGGGGTCACGATGTGCAAGGCAGAATCAAGGAAGGGTTCCACAGCTAATTTTCCCTCTGCAACAGAGAGATTCACAAATTAAAACCCAGTAGGGGCACAGTGAAATAAGCTTAGCACAAGGCAGCGCATGTAGGGTGCCAAAATTACCTTGAACACAATTCTAAGTACTGTACATCTGTAGTTATTCACGCACTGGAATTTAATTAACACCAAACTGACTAGGGCAAGGCTGAGTTTAAAAACTGGCACTTGAAAATGAAGTAGGAAGTCAGTGAGAGAATTCAAACTATGTGACTGAATGAAAGGACCTTTGTAACAGAGCGCTTTACCTTGTAGAAGAGGTGGCTCGGGCGTAGAAAGGGTGTTGGAGGAGGACTTAAGGGGGCTCACTGCTGAGAAGACTGAGGCCCGGCAAGGTGGACCTCGAGGAGGGCACGGTACTCTGAGGGAGGCGGGAGAGCAAGGTTGTGGTTCGACTACATCCAGGCATGTCTCTGGCAACCCGTTCCTCGGGTCAGGCCTTTTAAAACCTTGGTTCCAGAATTAGGATGCTTTCCTGTCCAGATGGGGTTAGTGTCCTTCCTCTATGCGTGTGCATCAATTTGATTCAGGGAACCGCATGGTCAGTCAAAGACCGCGTGCTTCCACGGGGCCAGCTCCCCTCTCTTAATCTGTGATGCTGGTTCTACTCCACCTCTGGCCAAGATTAATCTTCTCATGGCTCCACATTCTGAAACAAAGGCACTTCTGGTAGTCACATGTTTACAGAGAGAGAGAGGGGGAGCGGTAAACAGAGTGCAATTAAAGGATTTTAGGAGGGGCCATTATTTCTTTGCCCGTCCTTGTCAGGCGGCGCTCAGCAAAGCACAGCATTTTCTTATTAATGAAACTATATTAAGCTTTGGAAGCTTGGATGCTTGGGAAGATGTAGCAACTCCCCGCCGAAGTTGACATTTCGCACCTTCATTCGGGTGCGAATGTCTACCAGTCCAAGCGATTCAGCTGACAAATGCTCTAATTCCCTCTTTAATGGCACTCACATTTTTGTTAAAGTAAGTTTCTCTGCTTCATATGGGAACTGCAAAGTTACTTGACAAGAATTCAATGTTTTACATTAATAGCAGAGTAAAAGAGTTGGTTTTACCATTAAATTACTGTTACTTTATAAACAGGAATTTGGTTAGGAAATATGAATAAATTAACGTAATTATTAAAATAAAATAGATTATAAGCTACTGTTAGTCTGGAACAGGAACTGTTACAAGTGCAAGAAAGGTATTGTAATTAGTAAAATACAATATCTTTAAGTGATTTCATTAAGGTAAATCTTAAAATAATCATGCACTTGACTTTTAGCAGTAATTTTACAGTCAGAGACATGTGGTTAGTTTGCCTTGATGAGGCAAACTGAGATCAAGGGTGCCTGCGGACACGGGTTAAGCACAAACAGAAAGATAATAGAGCAAGGAAGGAAGTACCATTACAACCTACAAGGATCTTGGGCCTTTGGCATGGATGGGCATAGCGTTAATGGATGCTACTCGCTGTGATGCCTGGATAAGACATCTGCGATCTTGTTGGTGCCCCTGATATACTCGATCCTCTAGTTATAGCCCTGGAGGTCGAGGCACAACCACATCAATCACTGATTTTGATTCCTGAAGGTTTATTAGGTACTTGAGGGGATTGTGGTCTGTGAAAACGGTTAATGGGAACTTATGGGCGGCATGATAAGATCTGAATTGCTTCATTGCTAGGATCATACCCAGATATTCTTTTTCTACTGTCCTATACCTGGTTGCTGAGGGCTTCAACTTCTTTGAGTAGTAGGCGACTGGATGCCTAACTCCATTGGCCCCAGTGCAAATGTTGCTGGCGTCAACTGCCAGGCAGAAAGGACTCTCGAAACGTGGCGTGTGGAGAATGGATTTGACTCATCAGGACTGCCTTAAGATGGTCATAGGCCCTCTCACACTCGGGAGTGCAATGGAAGGGCTGCTTGCCACGGAAGAGGTTAGTGATATGAGCGGCAGCGTCAGTGAAGTTCAGAATAAATTGCTGGAAGTATTGCACCATTCCGACAAATCGCCGTGCTTCTCACTTTGTCCTCGGATAGAGCGTGTCCCGTATAGCATGGACGTTTGCATTCTTCGGCATCATCTGGCTGTTCCCCACATGGTGGCCTAGGTAGGTTATTTCAGCGACGACATATTGGCACTTTTTAAGGTTAACAACTTAAGTTGGCCTGTCTCAGGGCAGTAAGGATCTGTTACAGTATCTGCAAACGTTCTTCCAGGCAGACGACACAATTCTCTATCCCTGCCAAGACCTTGTTCATTAGACGCTGGAAACCACTGGGGGCATTCTTAAGCCCAAAGGGCATAACTCTGCACTGGCAGATTCCTGTAGGGGTGATGAAGGCAGCAGGGGGTGCGACTCCTCCGGCACCGAGACCTGCCAATATCCCTTCTCCGGGTCAGTCTTGCTTATATACGGGGTACTTCCAAGGTTGTCTAAGTATGCCTCGATGCGCAGAAGGGAATATAGCTCCAGTCCCGTAATTTCATTTAGTTTTCAGTAGTCTATGCAGAGCCTGCCACCTCCACCTTCCTTCAGTACCAAGACTACAGGTGATGACCAAGGACTGCGGCTTGGCTTTATGAGGCTGAAGTTGAGTTGCAGCTGCACCTGCTCCTCGATCCTTCGAGGTTTTCCCAGGTTAACCTGATAGTAGCCTTGGGCGATGGGTTTCACACCATCTCGCAGGTTAATGGAACACTCAGGACATCAGTGCATCCGAGGGTGTCTTGGACTACTTGAGGATATCATTGTAACAGTCACCGTATGTCTTCTCAGTGGGCAGTCTCAAGGGTAGGGGTGATGGTTTCCAGGTCTTGCAAGACTTCTGAGTTTGTCAAGGGGCTGGGTGCCAAGGTGATTGTGCCAACTACAGCCTCTTCTTCTCAAGTCTTATAGAGCTTAAGTAGGTCTATATGGAGCCACTTGGCTCTCCTCTTACCACAATCGACGAAGTAGTTCAGGGCCCCTCTTTTCCCTAATATCTTGTGGGGGCCTGTGAAGTGAGTTTCCAGGGGCTGTGTGTCCCCAGTCTGGAGAACCAGGACCTGGTTGCCCAAGTTGAAAGAACGGGTGTGAGCTGTTCTGTTAAACTTGATCTTAACTCTTTCTTGAGTGGCCGCTGCCGTTGCCTGAGCAACTGCCCCTGCTGCCCAGAGCTTCCTCTAGTTGCTGGGTAATTCTGTGGCCCAATCTGCCTTTTCTGGGTCAGCCCAGGCTTCACAGAGTATATTTGAGGGGGTCACGCGTGGAGTGGGCGTATAAAAGTTCGAATGGGCTGTAGCCATTGTCTCGGAGGGGGCATGGCATGCAGCAAAAAGGGCATAGGGGAGGATTTCTTCCCAAGATGCTCCTCCTTCATGTTCAAGCTTCTTCAATGTTGTGGAGAGAGACTGATGGAACCTCTCTATGATGCCCTGCCTCTCCGGGTGATAAGCGGTAGAGTGGAAATGTCGAACCCCATAGCTGGCCATACCATCCCGGAATTCATTAGACATGAAGTGCCTGCCTTGATCCATCTGGATAGTGGCAGGGAACCCAAAGTGACAAAAGAAGGCTATCAGTTCCTTAACAGCATTCTTGGAGCTCTTGCTCCGGACAAGAATGGCCTCAGGGTTCCTCATAAATGTGTCGATGATAGTGAGGCAGTGGTTATTTCTGGACTGACTCTTGATGCGCCCCTGGGGTGTGTAATAGTTGATGACAACGTCCTGGAAGGAGGCCCCGGCAGAGGGTATGTTTTTGAGAGGGGCCTTGGGGACCACCTTGTTGGGATTCCCTGATATCTGGCAGGTAGGGCAGGAGGACACGAAAGCCTTGACCATCTTCTGAAAGCTGGGCAGTAGAATTTTCCCTCGACAGCACTGATGGTTCTAGTGACACCGAAGTGACAACTGATACCATCGTGGGCAAGGCTAAGGAGGTCTTGATGGAAGACCAGGGTAACTACAACCAGCTTGTGGAGGACCTGAGCAGGTTCATCCAGTCCTCAGGTCACCCGGTACAGTACCTAATCCTCGAGGAGGTAGTCGTCCTCGACAAGGTCCTTCAGAGCAGAGGCACTGCAGAGTGGTGACCTCAGTCTGGGCTTGGATGAGCTTCTCTTGGCTCAAAGAAGGCGATGAGGCATCAGCCCCCATGATCAGGAGGGCAGCAGCTTGCCATGCAACCACGGAACAGTGTTCAGTGTCAGGCTGGAGGGGAGCAGATCGGATCCCAGAGGCAATGCCCTATCTGCAGGAGCAGCCATTACTGTGGTGGTCATGCTGCGTAAAGGGTTTAGGTTAGGGGTCCCCACTGGACAAGATCTTGACCCACGAGGAGAGGCAGCCTGGTCACGAGGTGCTCGACAACCACGAAAAGGTGTTCCCTCTCAAGGGAGGAATCCCCAGTGGTGACCTTTAACCTGACAGTGGGGAGATCCCAGTCCAACCGGCAGGTTGCTCAGAGTGAACAGCGGTGAGGACAGCCTTCAGTTTAGAGTGCCAGAGGCAGTGCTTATAGCTGGCTGACATATACCCTTTTCCCACAATCTTGGCACACTTCATTACTATAGTCCCTGCGGGGTATGAGTATGGCCCCCGAGGAGTAATTCAGCTCGTTATTTGGCCCCTAAGGTGCTGGAGGGACCCTTTGGAATAGATTCCCAGAAAGGGGATTGGACTGCACCTTGGGCGGGGCCTGAGGCTTGTTTCGGAATTGCCCTATGGCATGGGCCAGGTTTCTTGCAGAGCCCACATACAAGGGGCTTCGATGGAGGCCTGTTCCTGGGTGAAGGGATGCTGGAGGTGAAAGAAGAGGGGCAAATCTTCCGCCCCAATGAGATCGCATGGGCGTGATGTGTGCCCCATATATCTGTGACGCAACAGCACTGCGCTAGGGTCATGGGCGCCTTCTCACAGACGTGGGTGGCGAGCACAGGAGGGGTGTAGTACAAGAAGTTCTCCATCTTAAACCGCTCAATGATGTCCTCAGCAAGATGCCCAGGGACTCTAACCATTTACTGAGGGCCCTATCTGACTGGTACACCCAGTCAGACCAGGTCTGGCCTGCTTCTTTTATCTGGCCTCTCCAGCATTGCCTCCAGTGTTCAGGGGTGATTTCATAAGCCTTGACAGCCACCTTTCGCACTTCCACCAGTTTTCTTTGATCCTCCTCAGGGAGAGCATTGAAGGCAATTAGACCCTTTCCTCCAAAGAATTTTCCCATGAGTAGAGAGACTTCGAAAGGAGTGAGTGGATACCCACCAAGAACCCGTTCCACCTGATCGAACCACACCTCGGGCTTGGCCTCGGACCATTTGGGCATGAAGGTGTGAGCCTGGGTGAGTGCGGACGAGCCAGGGGCTGGAGAGGAGCTGGCAAGGTCATTTTGAGCCATCTGGAGTTCATGTGACCTCTGCTTCTCTTCCCGTTTGATCCTACCCTTTCTTTCTTGTTCTTCCCTTGGAAGATTAGCAGTCTTTCTTGTTCTTCCTTCTTATCCTTTCTATCTTGTTCTTCCTTTGCAAGTTTATCCTATCTTGTTCCCCCTTTGCAAGTTTATCCTTTCTGTCTTGCTCTTCTTTCGTTTCCTTTCTTTCTTGTTCTCTTTTCTCCTTTCTGTCTTGTTCTTCCTTTTTTTCCTTCCTTTCTTGTTCTTCTCTTTCCTCCCTTCCCTTCTTAGCAGCATCTA
Source organism: Macrobrachium rosenbergii (assembly GCF_040412425.1). Lineage (NCBI taxonomy): Eukaryota > Metazoa > Arthropoda > Malacostraca > Decapoda > Palaemonidae > Macrobrachium > Macrobrachium rosenbergii. Next base: position 19,731,586 of record NC_089755.1, read on the forward strand.
CCTTTGCTTGGACCCAGTCTAGTAAGTGTTGTTGCCCCATCAACCTTAGCCCTTTTCCCAGTCCTGAGAATTCTTTGTAGTCCTTGGCTTGCATGGTACCAGTACTTGAGGCAGTGTAGGATGAAGTCTGGGAGCAATGAGGGGAGGGGACAGGAGAATTCAGGATTGTTTGTAGAGAACTCAAATTTCAAGGTGTCTCAAAGGACTCAATTTGTTTGTGATAAACAGGTTTTAGTATGTCTAAAAAGACTCAAGGTTGTTTAAATGAACACTTCTAGGATGTCTTGAAAGACGTGATTTGTTCTTGATAAAGTATTTAAGGATGTCTCGAAAGACGTAGGGTTTGAAGTTATTTCATGCATGGTCGTGGCTGGCTTTTGTGTGAAGTTATGGCTTTTGGTTTGGGGAGTGTCTGCCCGTCCCCTAAAAAAATTTGAGTTGCATTTCAAACTGCGTGGTTTCTTCGCA
>NC_089755.1:19737053-19752053 GCF_040412425.1 Macrobrachium rosenbergii
ACCTTAGAGCATTATTTTGGTTGATTTCTGGCTCCAGGTCACCCCCTCCCTCTATAAAAAGGGGTATTATTCACTTTTCGAGGCGAGGGTATCATCAAGTACCACCTGACTCATTGTTGCCTTGTTTGAAACTAAGAAACTAGAAGTTTAGTAGCTACCAGGCTCATATTCTTGACTCATTTTCAGTCGTCTTTTTCATTTGTTTGGTCTTTTTGGTCTTTGGAGTTTGATTTTCAAGCCTTTTTGTCTCTCGAATGAAGAACTACTTCTATACTTTCACTTGTGCCAAACAGATGTGTTAGCAAGTTGAATTTCTCATAGCCAAAGTTGTGTTCAATTTCCTCAATATTTATCTCACTCAGTTGATGGTGCTGAGATTTTCCATTGCTAATTAAACTTTGCTGGGGCACTAACTGTAAACCCACACGATTGGCACTTCATTAAAATATCAGTATCCCATCTATTGGCAGAGAATTCTACCTGAACTTTACCCCCTGCAATTTCCTACCTTGCACCTAATACCCCACTATTTTATCTAACCGAGATTTGATATAATGAACTTGTCATCATATACTCCCTTTTCATCATCTTTTATTCATTTCATCAACTGTGAGCGTATTTTTGAAGGTGAAAGTATATAGATTGTATTTAGAGTTACTGGATGTAAAAAGACAGCAAAACACCGTAGCTAAAAAATTGCTCAGAGTAAAAGTGTCCCACCACCGCTTTCAACGTATGGTGGCAACCCTGTCTCCTACCACGCATTCACCAAGGAACAAGCCATTGTTGTTGCCAGACACTGCCAGACGTAGGGAGATAAGGTGATATAAAAATCAAAATAATGAATAAATTAGGCGAATAAAGGAAAAAAAATGACAATAGTCATTAGAGCCAAACGTCAGCCCTACCTCACCGTGGGGGTGAAGGCCCAAAACCCCATCAATTTTAATATTTCGAAAAAATGCTTGGTCACGTGATAACGAAGGTGTGTTGCTCATGTCTTACGGCCATTTAACCATTTTTTTTTTTCAAATTTCAAAAATATTCATAAAAATCTAAGAGTGTGCCCCTTAAGGTAAGTAAGAACCTTTAAGACATTTTTTATGGTACTTTTAGGCAGCAGCCTAGCTTACACCAAGGATCCTAAAATTCGATAAACAGGAAACTAAAATTTTCCCTCTATATAGCCTCTAAGCTTGAGTACGATCTAAAATAATCCAGGACTAGGCAGTAGCTATATTAGTTTAAGTGATAAACTTTTACAAAACATCCCATTATTGGATAATCATTTTCCTTGATGGTAATCTAGAACTAGATGGAAATATTAAACTGTGTCAGATGAGATGGTAGCCTAGCCTTAAGGCTATAGTAAGGCAATTGTGTTTTATGTAACCATACCCTTGTGAAATAAATAGTCCAGATTAGGTAGTACCCTAGATTAGAGTAAGTGATAACCTGGCTACAAGATTGTATATTATTGGGTTACTATTTTATATAATAGACCAAATAACCTAAGATTGGATATAAACAAGGGAGGTGGTTCGCCTGAGCTAGACAAAAATAGTAGCCTAACTGTGTTTACTTATTAGCCAGTTGCTAATTTTATATAGCCTGTACATTTAAGTGCAATCTGTACAAATCCGGATTAGCTAATACCCTATACTGGGCTAAGAAAGAACAATAAGCCTAAGAGTGCAGATAGACAGTATTCTAGGATTAATAACAGTGGTGAGGGAAGCCCAGTAGTACATATAAACAGTATTCTAGGGGTCAATAACATTGGTAAGGTCTTATGAAGCCTATACCCTTACAGGTGATATAAACCTAGGACAGGCAACAGACTACCTAGACTAAGTGGAAATCCCTTATTAAGGGAATGTTCCTACTGTTAATTTAGAAACAGAGGGGCTGAGTATAAGACAGAAAGGTAGTCTCAGCTACATAAAAAAAAAAAAAAACAGATTATATGAGGATTAATTTTTGGTGTAGCTTATATCCTTAGGTATTTGATTAAACCTAGAATAAGAAACAACCTAGAATAGTTTAAGCGAGAATCCTCTAGGAGATCTTCTATGCTTAGATTAACGTACATTATACTAGAAGGATTAACCTAAGCCATATAAAACAGTAGCTTGGTTAGTTATTAAACATATTAGTTTATAGAAGATTAGTCCATATGGCATGACAATTTAGAATTAAAATTTCACATAGTCATTGCAAAAGGACTAACAGTTTAAGTAATGCAGCCCTATATGCTGTCAGAGTCAACCTAAACCTAAAATGGTTTAAGTTAACTAGGATATTTATAAAAGGTATTACATTTATGCACAGTAATCAAATTAACCTGTAAGATGTAATATACTAATGGCACAGGGTTTTACAAGTGTCCATTTTTAAAAACAACTTATACTAATTAGTTTCTAATAACAGCTTGGTTCTTTTCACTACAGGGCCACCATTATGCAGGACCCCCAGCTCAAGTGTTCCGTAACAAACTGCTTGGTTCGCTTTCTGCCAGTGGGTACAGCCCATTCCACCTGCCATGAGCATAGTCCTTGCAAAAAAACAGGACAGATTTGCTTGGTCGCCAGATATGTGCAGAATTTGCATGTGCTCTTGGCAGCAAGTTTTAAGGATGAGACAGCTTGTTTCAAGCTGTCACGATGGGTCCTAGGGTTCAGCAATGGGAAGGAAGGGGGAGATTACATCTTTCTGGCAGAACTCCAGCAGCAAATATTTAACCCCTTCTCAGAAGATCTACTGTATATTTGGGCCAAAACCCAGTAACATCGGTCCTCAATACCTCCCAGGTTAACCCTGTGGAGGAAATAGAGAAAGTTCCTCTTGGAGGTGATTATCATACAGATGAAGTTGATATTGCTACTGAAATGTCCTTGCTGAACCGTGAAGGATCAGGGACACTACCTTCAGCTAACCATGGGAGAAACTTTCCAGAACGAATTCAATCCCCCATGCAACTCTCAGAAGCTGGTCAGGATCTTTCCTCCCAAAAGGGATACAAGGATTCAATTAACCCCAAGTGAAATGACTACATTTTTGGAGGGGTATAGTAACTCACCCAGGACCTCTGCCCCCTGGGTAACAGGCAGTCACAGTTCAGCTGTGGATGCTCAGTCAGATTATGCAAGCTCCCCCAAAAAGGATACACAGTTTGCAGCATTTGATCAGTTCCCTAAGGAAACTATGAGTAATATCAAAGATGCCCTTGCCACAGAATGGCAATATATAATGGGCATATTGCATGATTCTGAACAGGAAATTAAAGAAATCAAGTCAGTGATGTACACTCCAGTGTAAAAGTACTGCATCCTGCAATCGAAAAGGGAAAGTGGAAACAAAATCTGACTAAACAAGATCCAGGGTTAGAATTCCAACTGGAGCCAGTTCGGATTATAAAGCTTCAGGTCAGAACATAACAGGGGCTCCAACATTCTCCCTTGATGATATAGATAATCCTTGGCGAGACGCTTCAATGTGTATTTTCCTTTGTGATGGTAAGTATCTAAATCATGTATTTTCTCTCCTGATGGTAAGTATCTAATTAATGAAAAAAACCATGATCGAAGTTGTACATGTGGAGTTACAGACAGAGCAGCATTCCCTTATACAGAATGGCACCTGATACCACCTCTGCCAGACATGGAGAAACCTCAAGAGGAAACAGTTCTCTTATGTGGGAATACAGCATTAAAAGCTATAGATGATGCCCTTTACCAGGTAAAAGGAAGGTGGATCTATACTCCTATTATGAATAAAACCCAACTTGCTCACCAAGTACCTCCACCTTTCAAATAATTAACCATGTGAAGGCAAACTTTCAGAATTATGTAGTAACTAGAAAATGGGGGTCAATCGCAGAACTAAAATCATTAGCCACAGTCCTCCCGGTTTTGAAAAATTCCACCGAGGAGTGGGCAACACTTCAACTCCCTTTTGAAAGGAAAAAGCTCCCCCTGGATGTTGCTACTCAGCAATTTGGGACCCCTATGAGGAGAATCTCCGATGAGACAGCTTCGTCAGAATTCCGTGCTAGGACTCTTCTCCTTGGTATCTAAACCTCTCCCACCTTGCTAGAAGTTGCCACCAAAAGGCTTCCACAGGATTCCAGGACACTTTTTGCTGTTGTGGCTAAAAGTCTTATGAGAACCCTATGGGAAGCACTCCATGACTTTTTAGACTGGCACTTTAAAGCACGAATGGAAACACTGTAAGGCTCCAACAAGTCACTTCCCAATATGACTTTTTAGACTGGCGCATAAAAGCATTTATAGAAACATTGGAAGGCTCCAACAAGTCACTTCTTAATGTAACTGTATGGACCTGTTTGAGGATTCTGTTCTAACTCAAGTCAACGACCAAGCACGACAAAAAAAATTGTACAGTGTACGCTCTTCTGGGAGAAGAATTCAGGAAACAAAAAACCCGAAATTTCCCTTCACCCAATTCAAAAAATACTCGCTTTGATCAAAAATCATATAAGCCTGCAGTCACCTCCAAAACTTTTCCTCATAAACAGGTAGGTAGTCAGAAGGGACAACCCCCTTCAAAAGGACAGCAACAGCCACATCAGCAAAGACATCCTTTTCATAAGGTCCAAAAACCATCTTACAAGGGAAAAGGAAAAGCAACACCCGGAATGGCTATCAAAGGAAAATGTAGAGGAAGAGGGGGATATAAAGTTAAGTATACCTTAGTTTTACCAGACCACTGAGCTGATTAACAGCTCTCCTAGGGCTGGAAATAGGAACTGTTTGGTCGGGGGTCGACTCCAAAGACACCACAAGGAATGGAAGTCTTCTCCTTGGGGACACAGCATTGTTCTCAATGGGCTGGGGTGGAAATGGTCTCATCCTGCCCTGCCTTTAAAGGGGTTCTTTCAAGCATCAAGCCCCTCTCTGGAAGTTTACGTGCAGAAGCCCCTATTAAAAGGTGCCATAGAGAAACATGCGTATATTCGCCACCAAGCACGTCTCTTCAGTGTTCCCAAAAAAGGATTCCTCCGAACAAAAAGAGTGATCCTCGACCTATCAACATTGAACAAGTGCATTGTTTGCCAAAAGTTTCAGATGACTACCGTTGCCCAAGTACGTTCAGTCATTCCAAAAGGAAACTGGACAGTTTCTATAGATCTGAAAGACGCATATTGGCATGTCCCTATCGTCGCTCCCTTTCGCTCCTTCCTAGGGTTCCGGATAGCGAAAGAGGCGTACAGGTTCAAAGTTATGCCTTTTGGACTAAACATTGCCCCAAGAATTTTTACAAAATTAGCAACGGTAGTTGTCCAGGAACTCAGGAGAGAAGGAATACAACTTATAGCTTACCTAGACGACTGGATAATCTGGGGCGCTACAAGAAAAGAATGCTTGAAAAACATAAGAGCAGTGGTCAACAGACTCCAGTCAAAGGGTTTTATAATAAATTGGAAAAATCCCACCTCACGCCCAGCAGACATTTTCAGTGGTTGGGACTGTGTTGGAATACTCTTCAGGGCCTGTTGTCTCTCCCCATCAAAACTCAGAACAGAATAAGCAAAAACCTCAAAAGGTTCCTAGAGCAGGCCAGAGTTTCCAGATGGCAATTAGAATGCATGATGGGTCTACTGCAGTTTGCTTCAGTAATAGATCCAATACTCAGACTGCAATTGAAAAGTAAGAACAAATTTTGGCTATCGCACGCAAGAGATGCAAGACCGATCTCACCAAAAGAATAAAAAATCGGGGAGATACTTCAGCCTTGGACCCGGAAGGAATCTCTGGCGAAACAGGTCACCCTGACTCTCCATCTGTAAGAGTGACAATACACAAAGATGCCTCATTGACAGGTTGGGGTGGACATTGGGAGGATCGTCAGGTGGCAGGGAGGTGGTCACCTACTCTGAGGAAGTGTCATATCAATTTCATGGAACTGATGGCTGTCTTTTTGTCTCTCAAAAAACTCAAAACCTCCAGGAGAGACACATATTCTGTTGGTTCTAGAAAACACGACTGCAATGTCCTGCATTGAGAGGTCGGGGATCATGTTCACCTCCTCTCAACATGGTAATGCTAGCCATCCTTCAGATGGCACAAGTAAAGAAGTGGCACCTGTCTGCAATTCACCTAAACAGGGTCTCTCAACGTAATAAACAGACTCTCATTGAGGAAAATGACATTCAACAGAGTGGATGTTAGACAACCACTCTTTTCAAACAATAGCCAACATACTTCCACAACCAGAAGTGGACCTGTTTGCCACATTCAAGAATCACAAACTCCCCAGTATATGTATCTCCTGAATCCTGGACAATCAAGCAATAGCAAGAGATGCCTTTCCTACAAGACTGGGAACAAGTGGAGGACGATATATCTTTTTCCTCCATTGTCCCAGATTTCGAAGGTTTTGAGCAAACTCCTAACCTTCAAAGAAACAGCTTACTTAATAGCCCCAAATTGGCCTAACAGGCATTGGTTCCTATCACTTCAACAATGGGCGAAAAGATCAATTCCACTGTCATCCAATGTTCTATCCCAGAAAGTAGGAGGGAATATTGTTTACGCATCCTCCTTTCTGAGCCGAGACCTTCAAGTATGGATTTTTTAAACATTATCTACCGTGAAAACTAATCACCCAACATTGCTAGGTACCTAGTGTAATAATTACGGACGTCACCTATCCGACAATACCAGTCCGTATGGAAGATATGGTTAGATTATATCCATACTGAGGGCCCAGTTGAAATTTCTATAGAAACACTTTAAAATTTTCTTATATATCTTTTTGAAGACAAATGCCTTGCAGTTACAACAATCATGGCATACAAGGCAGCATTAACAGAACCCTTGCTTTATGGATTCGGGATTGACTCCAGCATAGAAGTTGTTACTTCCTTCTCCCGGTCTTTTGCTCTAAAAGACCCGCTCCCGAAAGGCTCCCAATTACTTGGTCACTGAACAAGGTACTTGGACTTCTATGTACCCCTCAATTCAGCGGACCTAATACAACCGCAACTCACAAGCTACAGAAGGCGATCTCCCTGACTGCATTAGCATCAGGAGCCTGTATTAGTGAACTGGGCTCTCTTAGACGGGGACGATATATCACACAAACTGCTGATAATCAATTATTATTGTCCCCAGGCCCATCATTCCTGGCCAAGAATGAGGATCTTTTAAGAAGGAAATCTATTCTTATAAGAAAACTCAATTTAGCAGACAAAACATTAAGCCCAGTTCAAGCAAACATCCCAAAAGGTCCAACTTTCCTACACCCTAGCACGAATAAACCAATCTCTCTACAAGGGCTACGAATAATTTTAGTGTCCCTCATTAAAAAAAGCAAACCCACACTCCTTTCCTGGGTCACTTGACATTAGGAAGGTAAGTACATTGTTGGCCTTCTTCAGAAATGTCTCTTTTGCATAAGTCTCCAAAAGTACAGGGTGGGCATCAGAGACAGTGTTCTTAAAACATTACTGCCATGAGCTCCAACAAATTCGTCTGCACTGCAAGTCATTAGGTGGTATGGTTAGTCCTGGGGAAGATACAAAAAGACTGCAACCACACCCAGCATACTTAGGTAAGTCACTACAGAACTTCACCCTAAAAATGCAAGTTCTTGTTTAGTTTCTGGTTTCTTGTTACCAAAACCCCAAGAGGTTTTTTAGAATAAGGAATGGGACTTGAAACTTTTGGCTTGACCTCAGACCATAAATATTTTTTCTTTGGGTTGTTTGGGATTAAAATTTTGAGAGATTAATCCTTTTGTCACCTGTCAATTTCTTTGTAAAGCTCCTTGAGGACAAAACAAGCGACTATGCTAATCAAAAAAGGGATTTTGACAAAGGAAAAATCTATTTCTGAGGGAGGCCCTGTGTCACCCGGTGAAATATCCATCCAGCACATATTTCTAGGTAAATACTTTGCTAAATATACCAGAGAAAAAGCTATCAGGAATGCTGGGGTTACTACCCCAGATCGATCATCTATAATAAAATAGACGCCGGTATAGGTAAGGTGAGTGATTGCTGTCACTGCCACAGGACCACACTCTGAAGATATCCCAATGACAAAACCCCGGAACGTGAGGAGCCGATCCAGCGCCCACACTCACCCGCCCGCCAACCGACACCCCAGCACCATCTGAACTCATTCCAGGCTAGCACCTCCCCACAAGCTTGGTATGCCTATTCAGGAGGGAAACCTAGATCCTGGGTGGGAGAGAGACTGGGTGACACAGGCCTCCTCAGAAATAGATTTTTCCTTTGTCAAAATCCCTTTCTGAGCTCGTCCCTGTGTCAGCCGGTGAAATCATAACAGAGAATCATACCAAGTCTTGGTGAAAGTCTAAAAGTGATAAAGTTTAGGTGATCATGTACAAAAACACCATTATTAAAAATAGTTTTATCCCCAAAATATAATTAAATACTATAGGTATAGCAGAACAACTGAGATATGACTAGGGATATAATTTATACTATAATAAAGAACATGAGAATAAACTATATACAACATTAGTACTATAGTGGCGAGGTACTGACACAAAGACACAAAATAAAAGACAAAACTTATAAGGGTACCTCCGGCCTTAAAACTATATCACAGTGAGAATAACATATCACATACTTAAAACTAACACCTGCAAGGTTGTACATTATAATATTAGGAGCCAGGCTGTGAGGCATGTCTGGTCCAGGAGAAAATGGCAGGGCAAATAAATGAGGCAGGCGGGCAAGGGGGAAGGATAGGATTAAGGTTAATTTAAGGTGGAGGGATAATGCTCCCTACAGCCACCGTAGGGAATTTCAGAGCTTCTAGTGATTTCAGATAGTGGCGTTTAAACACATGGAGATTTCCAACCCGTGTACTTTTTTAAGTTCATCAAAATTCATATTGTGAAAATAATTAGTAGAGGTAGCCACTGCTCAGATATCATGAACCTTAGGGACTGAATCCGGGTTAGCTTGCTTAATAAAGTACAGGATTTGTTGTCTTATAGCCTTTAAAGAAAGTGTTCCACCTTTTTCCCTGATAAAAAGAGGACCAGACAAACACTGAGAAGTTCTTTGTAAGTAGGCCCTCAGGGTAGCGACTGGGCATAAGGACAGGTCTTGTGGAAGAGGGACAACCTTCCAGGGGGACCACCTATCCTGAGGGTCTTCGTTTTTTGCTAAGAATCTGTGATCTGGGGAAAGCAGAACTTCTCCTGATGGAAGGAAATCTACGTGATTGACACCTCTAGAGAGAGCAGACAGTTCTGAAACTCTGGCTCCTGAAGCTAGACTAATTAAGAACAAGGTCTTCCTTAACAGATTTAAATAAGAACATTGATCATTATTAATTTCTGAGGCTAATTTTAGAACATCATTAAGGAACCAGGAAACCGTATGAGGACGGGTCACTGGTCTCAAACGGGTGCATGCTCTAGGAATGGATGAAAAGAATGAATCTGTTAAATCAATCTTAAAGCCATGCAAAAACACCTTTTTCAAAGCTGATTTTGCTGTGGTTATGGTGGCCGGGCCAGACCTTTTCAAACAGTGACCTGAAGAATGATATTGCCAAATTGGCGGTCATGGTTTGGACTTCAGATTCCTTTAAAAAGGATGCCAGCTTTTTAACTGCTGAGTCATACTGTCTGAGGGTAGAATCTCTTTTGTCTGACTCCAGAAACAGAGTATTAATGGGATCAATATCCGCCCCTCTTGAGCGGCAAATTTCATAAAGTCCATAAAGCCAGGGCATTCAGAATTTTTGAGGAAGCTGACACAGTCCTTGTTTGCACTATTTGAGTCAACTGTGGTTTGGGTAATTGATGACATCGTAAATTTGAGCTCCAGAAGAAGAGGGAACCAATTGCTCTTCGCCAGTTGGGGGCTACCAAGGCCACTTGGCCTTTGAATGACCTGAGCTTGTGCAACACTGGCATCAGTAGATTTATTGGCGGAAACAGATAAATTTTCTGCCAATTGTGTTCCAGTCTAAGGACATTGCATCTGTGGCGTGAGCTTGAGGGTCCAGGTTGGGAGCAACATAACAAGGAAGTTTGTGATTGCTCTCCGTGGCAAACAAGTCCACCTGAAGGCCCGAACCTGCCGGCAGATCCATTCAAAAAGAAGTCTTGTCCAGGGACCATTCTGACTCCAGCGGAGCTGTTCTGGACAGGAGTCTGCAATAACATTCCGGACCCCTGCCAGATGGGTAGCTGACAGGTGCCAGCCGTGTTTCTCTGCTAGTGAGAAAATGGCTATCATCACTTGGTTTATCTGGTTTGATTTGGAACCCCCTCTGTTTATGCAATGTACTACTACCGCACTGTCCAACACCAGCCTGATATGAACCTGGTTGGCAGGGCGAAGTTTTTTCAGTGTTAGAAATACTGCCATCGCTTCCAAGATGTTTATATGGAACTGACGGAACATCGTGGACCATGTGCCCTGTACTTTTTCTTTTGGTGAGTATCCTCCCCAGCCGCTTAACGAAGCGTCTGTGTGGATTATTAAGGCTGGAGGGGGAAATTGAAGGGGAACTGACTTTGAGAGACCCTTGACTGTGGACCACGGCCGGAGTCTTTTCCTTAGAACTTGAGGAATCAATGACACTTTGTCCCTGAGTTTGATATTGGCTCGTCTTCACCCACACTCTGTTTATGTCTTTCAGCTTTGTTTTTAGAAGCAGGTCTGTTACCGATGCGAACTGAAGGGAACCCAAGATTCTTTCTTGCGTTCTGCGAGAGGCTTTCCTGTTCTTGAGAATTGCCTGGTGGCTTTGGCTATCTCCTTTCGTTTGGCTGGTGGAATAGACAGTTTGTGTGAAACTAGGTCCCACTGGGTACCTAGCCACTGAAATCGGGCCTCCGGAGTTAGGCGGACTTCGCCCTGTTTATCTGGAAGCCTAAGGATTCCAGAAACTCGATCACTATGGCGTAGCTCTTCAGCACTCCTCGGCGTTGGATGCCCAAGATTATCCAATCGTCTAGGTATGCCGCTAGCGATATCCCCTGGGACTGCAACTGCTGTACTACTGTTTCCGCCAGTTTCGTAAAGATTCTGGGTGCTATGTTGAGCCCGAATGGCATGACCCGGAACGAGTAAGCCTGTTTCCCCAGTCTGAAACCTAGGAAGGGAGAGAAGTTCCGCGCAATCGGGACGTGATAATATGCGTCTGAAAGATCTATAGAGGTGGTGACGGCTCCACAAAGAGGTAGAGTCCGTACCTGTGCAATTGTAAGCATGCGAAATTTGTTGCATTGAATATAAAGATTGAGACGCGACAGATCCAGGATTACTCTTTGTTGACTGGAGTTTTTCTTGGGAACACTGAACAGCCTGCCTTGAAATTTCAGGTGTCTCACTTTCTTTATGGCTCTCTTTAGAGTAATTCCGTCGCAAAGTCCCATCAGAGCTTTGGAAGACGGTTGATGATGAAATCTGGTCAAAGGTGGAGGTCCTTTGATCCAGCTCCAGCCCAAACCTTTGGAGACTATACTGTGGGCCCATGGACTGAAGGTCCATCGGTCCCTGAACAGATAAAGTCTGCCGCCTACCTGATTGTTCTCACTGGGAGGGAGCAGGCTTGCCTCCTCTACCGCGACCTCCTCTTTCCCGGGAGGGGGTTCGCAGAGGCAGCCTTGCCTCTGAAGGAGGCTCGCTCTAGTCCCCCTTGCGCTCCTATTAAGGCCCCGAAACGACCCCTGGCCCTCATAAGAAGGGTTGAACACCGGAGACGTCACGAAGGAAGGAGCGGCAAGAGAGTGTTGAGCTGGCTGCACCAGCACGAACTGTTGGGGTTGGGCCTTTGAGGTAGAAGGCTGGCAAACTGTTGAGACAGGTACAGCCTGGACAACAGCCTGCTGGTGTTGTCTCCTGTGTTTCCTGTAACGTTTGCCAGGTCTGCCTTGAGGGCCGCCGGACTCAGGGGTCTTCCGCTTAAAGGCAGGGATACCCCAGCGGGAGCGCAAACTCTGATTTGCCCTGGTTGCCTCTGCCAGGACATTATTGACTTCTTCTTCTGGGAAGAGGTTAGCCCCCCAGAAGGAACTTTTCATGAGCTTGTTAGGCTCATGTCTGATGGTAGCATTGTTGAAGATGAATTTGCGGCAATTCAGTCGTGCTACCATAAAGTCATATAAGTCCGCCTGAAATCCCGCCAATAGGGATTTCGTCAGGACTTGGAAGAGTTGCTCTTACGCGAACGTCACAGCGGTTGCTTCCGCCAGGCACAGTGAGTTAAGAGATCGGCTCAGCCGACACCTAGCCTCAAACTCTGCTTTGAGGAGAGCCTCTGGCAATTTGGGAAGCTGTTCGCTAAAGATGTTGGATGCGCACTCGGGTCCAACTTACCGAAGTAAAGGTGGCCGGGCGTCTTTCCAGAACTCATCGTCTCCGGGAAGATCAGGAGGTGGGATCAGTCTCCGGAGCTGAGGCAATGGTTTACCCTCCGAGCAAGCCTGGGCCGTCACGAGGGCTACCTTAGTCATGCAGGGGTTGGGACCTTATCACCCAACGAGAACATTGTGAAGTTGCCCTTGAAGGGGGTCAACTTTGTGTTCTCCGCCTGCCATTCACTACAGGAGCGCATCAAGGCTGACTGCGCCTGATCCTCGGGAAGATTACTGTCTCCTTTGGGACCTTATCCGATCTCACCCCTGATCCTCGGGAAGATTACTTCCTCCGGGACCTTATCAGTCTGGCTTCCTCCGTCAGTCTGGCGAAGCCTGGGTAGGGGCAGCAGATCAGGAGGAAAGAATTCCAACTCCTCGAGTCTGCGCGTGCCTAGACCCTCGATGGTTAGGGTGTCTTCATGCCGGGAGCATGAAGGGCAAAACGCCATGGATTCCCCTTGTCGAATGGAGGGAGGGCGGAGGTGTCCGGAATGGGATAATGAACAGCGGACCCGCCGGAGCGCATGAACCCGGAGAGCATGGTCTCCTGGCTCTGCAGCCTCTCCGTAAGCTTACTCATCTTAGCATCTACCTCTGACGAGAATTTTTGCAGGAGCATCCCTGCAAAAGCCTCCGGGTCAAAGGCAGGCAGGCGAGGAGGGCTAGCCTTAGCTGCCCTCGAACTCGCACTCTTAGTAGAGACAGTGGCCTTGCCTGTGGAAGCCACCGGACTATCATCCCGTGGCTTCACCGGAGGAAAGGGGGATGCTTTGCAGGAAGACGAGGACTTATAGCCCTTCGCCTTCCAAGTCTTCTTCAATTTGGGGACAGTGGATTGGGCACCGTCCCTCAAAAGAGAAGACTTATGAAAACCCTGAAATGAAGCGGTGGAAGAAGGAAAATCAAAAAGGGAGCCCGTCCCCACTGCCTCACTTACCTCCCCACCTACCTCCTGGTCCTGTTCCGTATTCATTGGTTCCAGGTCGAGATCTATGGCCGCTACTTCCTCCGACACCTCGGCGTAGAGGCTTTCGTCCTGGAGAGGCTGAGTTTCTACCCGGATCTGCTCGATGACGGGAGCAGCGACTACTGCAGGGACAGCCGCTGAGATCCGGGCGCTGGGGTAGAGCAAGTTCCGGATGTTCTCGTCTAGAACATACGGTTTCCCCGACGGAACATTCCTTCCAAACCCAGCCACCCAGGCTCGAAGAGAACCCAAGGTGTCACTCCGGGAGGGTTCGTCGGCCTGGAAGAGGGAAGGGACTTAACAACCGAGTTCTTGGTGAGAAATATATAATTCATATATTAAGCCCATAATGTAAATAAAACAAGTGAGGATACCAGGAAAACTAAAGGCCGTAACTATAAGCTTACCGACTCGTCCTGGACACACTCGTAAAGAGCGAAGCAGACCTCACAACCGTCCGGGTGCCACACGACTAAGTCATCCAACCGGACTGCACAGCCCGCATGGGATCGACAGACGACATGCCCATAGGGCTGGTGCAGTACCGCAGAGCACCCGGGCTCCTCACAACAAACCGTCTGTAAGTATAACAGTATATGAACCTACTAATCCAAAGGACTTCAAACTATAGTAGGTATTGGAGGATATTAAAATAATTTATACCGGACCTGCTGGAGCATTCCGGCGGTGCAATAAATTAGAGCAAAACATAACCACACTAGATCAAGGAGCGCCGGAGAAAGTACGGCGGAGTAGGACCTTAATCTAGGATCATGTAACTCATAATAGTAATTTTACTTAAGAATAGATACTGCTGGAGCCCGGCAGCAGGCCTTAGTTTATACCGGGTCCACCGAAGCATTCCGGTGGGGTAAAAAACTAGAGCAAAACATGATATATGCATAAATTATAACGGCACTAAGTAACTGGTTAACGATATAGGATAACAATACACTGAAGGTTGCCGTGTTCCGGCGCAGACCCCTCCGGGATCCCATACCTCTGACACTTGGTTACAACGGGGAAGGCGGGGTAAATCATTACCATTAGTCATTACACAGCTAGAGAGCTAGATGTGACTAAAGCCAACCCTCGGAAGACCAAAAGCAACGGAGGCAACGGGAGGGCCGGGGACAGGGGAACGGAATTAGCGAGCAAGTATCTGAACCCTGAAAGTGATCGGAGTTCAGCTCGATCCACCGGAGAGCGAACCAACGAAACACTAGCCTAGCGGATGACACTAGGACAGGGCCCAGGAGGGTGGATGACTCTCAACTAGGAACCCGACCAGTCCCCCTCCGTGTGACAATCGGAGAGACCGACGTTCCGCATGTGAGGAGATGACATACCACTGGCAAGACAGGGGGGGGGGAGGTTTGTACCGTACTTGGAAAGTGGGACCGAGTTTTATTGTTAACAGGATGGGGGATACCCCCACACACTGATTGTAACTCCCTGCGGAGCGCCAAAACAAACGTATTGACTACCTATTCGTAGGGAGACTCATGACACTCACTTAAGTACTAGGGAAGGATAGGGTAACAGCATTAATCTAAAGTAATCACCAAACTCTCACCCTCCTCAAGAAGGCGCAGCCTAGACAATCGGGGAGGAGAGAAGGAAGAAGGAGAGGGTTGAAAGGGAGAGAAATTCCT